>NC_030809.1:38350796-38653826 GCF_001704415.2 Capra hircus | reverse complement strand
AAATGAAACCCAGTAACAAATACAAAATGTGCTCACACAAATGTCCAAAGCAGAAACACTCTTAATTGTATTTTTTAAAACACAAAACAACCCTAACATCCATGAACAGTTGAGTGAATAAATATGTTGTGACATTTATACAATGGAATATTACTCACCTTTGGCGGGGAAAAAAAAAAACTATAGCATGGATCATTGTCAAAAAATTCATGCTAAGCAACTGAGACACATCAAAAACTAACTACTGAATAATTCTATTACTATGAAATCTATGAAAATTTAGAATAAAAAAACCCTAATCTATAATGATAGAAAGCACAGAAGTCATTGCCTGGAGTTTGTGGTGGTGAAAATAAAATACCGACTGAAAAGAGAGATAATGTAATTTTGGTGGATGATGAAAATACAGTTTGATCAAGGTGGGCTCCATGGATAATTGCATTGTTCAAAACTTATCAAACCTTGCACTTAAAATGGGTTCATTTTGTTGTGGCACATGGGTAAAGAATCTGCCTGCCAACACAGGAGATGCAGGAGAGGAGGGTTCGATCCCTGGGTCGGGAACGACTGGAGTACGAAATGGTAAGCCACTCCAGTATTCTTGCTTGGGAAATTCCAAGGACAGAGGATCCTGGGGGGCTGCAGTCCATGGGGGTCACAAACAGTCAGGCATGACTGGGCATGCACACATAAATTGTATCTCAATAAAAATGATTGAAAACAAAGAAAAAATAATCACCAAAAGATTTAATTTACATGCTTTGTCATTTTTGCATGGTGGCATAACCTGGCCATGATTTCTGGTGTATGAATGGATTTCAGTGCCCACGTTTTCATATTTCGCATTGCTCCAGAATTATTTTCTGTGGAAACATCCTCTGCCAGCCCTGTGCTGAGATAGAAGAGCCGTCTCTCCAGACAACTGCTCTGATTGGCTTCTTAAGTTTCACTGAAAACTCTGATTCTTCTCAATCGAGGACATTATCAAAGCCTATGGATCTGTCCTGAGATAGCAATATAAAATATTGCCTTTCAGTTCAGTTCAGTTGCTCAGTCGTGACCGACTCTTTGAGACCCCATGAATCTCAGCACGCCAGGCCTCCCTGTCCATCACCATCTCCCATAGTTCACTCAGACTCACGTCCATCGAGTTGGTGATGCCATCCAACCATCTCATCCTCGGTCGTCCCCTTCTCCTCCTGCCCCCAATCCCTCTCAGCATCAGAGTCTTTTCTAATGAGTTAACTCTTCGCATGAGGTGGCCAAAGTACTGGAGTGTCAGCTTTAGCATCATTCCTTCCAAAGAAATCCCAGGGCTGATCTCCTTCAGAATGGACTGGTTGGATCTCCTTGCAGTCCAAGGGACTCTCAAGAGTCTTCTCCAACACCACAGTTCAAAAGCATCAGTTCTTTGGCGCTCAGCTTTCTTCACAGTCCAACTCTCACATCCATACACGACTACTGGAAAAACTATAGCCTTGACGAGACAGACCTTAGTCAGAAAAGTAATGTTTTTGCTTTTGAATATGCTATCTAGATTGGTCATAACTTTTCTTCCAAGGAGCAAGCGTCTTTTAATTTCATGGCTGCAGTCACCATCTGCAGTGATTTTGGAGCCCCCAAAAATAAAGTCTGACACTGTTTCCACTGTTTCCCCATCTATTTCCCATCCCTGGAGCACCATGTTGCTAATTCTCATTAAAATTGTGACCTTTTTTTTTTTTGGATCTTTGTTGCCGCGTACCTTCTTTCTCTAGTTTGGGTCAGCAGGGGCTACTTTCTAGTTGCAGTGTGCAGTTTTTCATCATGGTGGCTTCTCAGTGCAGAGCACATCCTTTAGGCGAGAGGGCTCAATAGTTGTGGAGCAAGGGCTTAGTTGCTCCTTGGCATGTGGGATCTTTCTGGACCAGGGATCAAACCCCTGTTCTCTGCATTGGCAGGTGGATTCTTAAACACTGACCTGTCAGGGAAGTCCCTAGATTTTCTTTGAATATATCATACTTTGGCATGACTATCAGCTTGAGTTGAGAAAACTATTAGGGAAAATATAAAACTCAATATTGTATCTACTAATTTATTCAACTTTTAAAAACTTGATTTCATGTGAAGAGTTGACTCATTGGAAAAGACTCTGATGCTGGGACGGATTGGGGGCAGGAGGAGAAGGGGACGACAGAGGATGAGATGGCTGGATGGTATCACTGACTCGATGGAAGTGAGTCTGAGTGAACTCCTGGAGTTGGTGATGGACAGGGAGGCCTGGCGTGCTGCGATTCATGGGGTCGCAAAGAGTCAGACATGACTGAGCGACTGAACTGAACTGAACATTGAGGAATCTGTGAGAAATCCAAATGGTTATGTAATGCAGCCAGTGGAGCTAAGTCTCAGGTAGTGAATTGTTTTAATTGAGAGATGGTAGCCAATATATTGAACAACCTGTGAGTTGTTGAACAACCTGTGAACAACAACAACCAACTCACAGACACTAGTCCACCAGGAGGGACACCCCTGGAGTGCTGGAGCAGTTATGAAGTATCCTTGCTTTGCCAAATCTCATCCCTGGTTGCTGGATGTTGTGGACAAGCAAGGAATACAGAGGGATGGAGAAAAGGCATTCAAGGCAATGGCTATTTTATCAATCAGTAAGTAGGACATGACTGAAGCGACTTAGCAGCAGCAGCAGCAAGGAAGTACTTCAGCATTTCACCCAGGATGGCCATGCTAATAATGCATACTCACTGAATAGCAATCCTGAATGGAGTTGAACATATTTATTAGTGTACCAGCTAATAGCTTATTTATGAAGACCACTGGGAGAAATTTCTTTCAGAATGATATAAAGCTATATCGTTCTTAAGCATCTGGCTTTTTACAAATGTATCCCAAGGACATTCTGAATCTCAAAAATCTCTTTTTGTCTCTGGCCACTTGGAAGTATAGAACTGTATTTGCAGCCAAATTTAACTATGCTATTAAATATTTTAAAAGAAGATACCTTGTATTTCTGCATTTGGCAGTGCTTTATTTTTGTTCTAATTTCTTATCTTTTGAGGATTCTTGTAAACCTATTTGTATAATATTCTGTACATTTCTTAGGGAAATTTTAAATTTTAATATATTTTCAATTAAATACACATATTATACACACAAAAGGGATGGGTTAACTTTATCTGAGTTGGTGAAAAGAATGGTATCTGAACTGGGAATAAAAAGACAATGGTGTTTACTTAGTACACACAGGAACAAGGACATTCCAGAGAGAAGTCACTGTATGTTTAAAGGCATAAATTTGTAACAGCATGACATGCTGTTGAACTTCAAGTAGTTCATTTTTAATTAGAACAAGTGGATGGAGTGAGGAGAGGTTTGCAGAGGCCAACTCACAAAACAAAAACAATGAGCATGACTCCTGCACCTACTGGCTATGGGCACATGGGCAAGTTATTTAACTACTCTGTGTCAGTTTCCCCATCTGTAAAATGGGGATAAAAATAATACCTACATCATGGATGATTTTAAGGATTAAATGAGTTAATGCTTGGATTCACCTAAAACAGTATTTGACTGTTATATATATATATATATATAAAAACTCTTATATGTATATATATATATATATATATATACATGAGTTCTTATACGTATATAAGAGTTTATTACATATGGTCTATTAGGGTAGGTCTGATGAGACGCAAACTTAATTTCTCCTATGGTGAGATGAAAACTTAACTCCTCTAACTCCAAGCTCAGTGCTCTTTCCATCCCACCACTGACTTATTAGGAACCAAAAGAGAGGTGCAAGGAAAAGGCCATACAAAAGAGGACAATAACCACTCCAGCATTCTTGCCTGGGAAACCCCAGGGACAAAGGAGCCTGGCAGGCTACAGTCCATGGAGTCGCAAAGTGTCGGACACCACTTAATGACTATACAACAACAGCAAAATCTCAAACACTACTTTCATCCCTTTGTAATTTTCCTGAGGGCTAGTGCCTGCCTCGGGAGTCTGTGGCTTTCAATATTTGATAAAGCTACATGCAGCCCTTGCATATCTAAGAGAAAGGAATATCTCAATCTATCACGTAAAACACTATTTCTCAAGATGAGACTAGCTTATGTATTTGAAACATTTAACGAGAACATTATGGTTCTTCTTGTTGCCTACAGTAAAATTCAAATTTTCAAATGGTTTTAGATTCTAATCATAGTAAAGTAGTTCTAATTCTAGACAACAGCAGCATTCTCTGTTCCCTCTCAGGGAAACCTGGCATCACAAGCCGGTTAGATTTTTCCCTATCTGATTGGAGCTTTGTCAGTAATTCTCATCTCTTACACCTGTCTGTAAGAGGCAACGCCACTTCAGATCATTGACTCATGGCAATGGAATGAAACTAACAATTGGGAATGAAACTAGAAGTCTCACTGACAACAATGGCATCGTAGGCTCATGAACCAGAGCTATGGCTTCACGTTGATAACAAGTCGTGGCTAGGATATTTTCCCTGCAATTAAATTCCTGAGACACTTCTTTCTTGAATCAGATCAAAACTCACATTTTAAAGCAGGTATTTCTGAACTTCCTCTAGCCTCACCTGTGAGTATATTAAAAACATTAGAGCTGCAACCTGGCCAGGGTGAAAATGCAGGGGGGAGGGTAGAAAGGAAGTTTGAGAAGGAGAGGACATATGTTATGGTAAGGCAGAAACCAATATAACATTGTAAAGCAATTATTCTCCAATTAAATAAGTAAAAGAAGATATTGTATAAAAGGAAAAATAAAAACATTAGAGCTGTATATTCCAGACAAGTGTTGCAACTACTATAGGGTGTGTTTTTAAACAGTGAAACATCAATTATCTTATTCTATTGTGAAGGCAAAGCAACTATAGAATAAAACAAGATATATGGACCTAACAATTGCCCTTAAGAAAGGAAACAGTTCTGCTGTTAATAAACACAAGCATTTGGCAGAGAAGACTGCTAATCCTTCTTTGATCTCCAGACATAGTCATTTGCAGCCATAAACAATGTAACGCCATCCCTTTTTTGCGTGCTTGTTTGTTTCAAAGTCTGGGCAGGACACTTCACTGCTCTGTATTTCTCTTCTTTACACACCATGAAGACGATAAAAAAATGTATTACTATCTGAAACTAATTAACTTTTAATTGATCTGAATGGTGATAAAATGCTCTATAATAATGACAAGTACAATATAAATTATGGACAAAAAGTAGTCATCTGGCAGACTGCATTACTGTGGAAGCATTTATGATCTTTCTCAAACATTCTGCAAAAGTGTAAATCAATATGGAGGGTGCTAGACAATAGAATGGGTGGAGATGGTTTTCATTCAGAATAAGTGAGAGCCACAAAAGTCTAGGGAGATGGTTCAAAGGTCAAAGTGCTTTCACAGGAACTCACATACACATGAATTAGCATCCTGACATTTAGCATCTACCCATTCAATTCTACTCACCCGAAACTGCTCCTGTACATACTTTGTCAAACTCATAAGTCTATAAGCCACTGGGTGTTAGAGAGTCTTGGGTTTCATAGACCCTGATAACTATGACAATTACACCAATATTGAATTAAACTTTATAGCAAATGTCACATTAAAAGTGGTAAGCACACATTGTTACGGAAACATAAATGATGCATAGTGTCTGCCGTTAGTAAGCATTTAAGAGAAATGTATGTATTCAATGAATGAAAAGTTCTGGACAAGGATTCACGGAATATGGACTTAGGTGTTTACAACTTAGGCATGGTAACTACATATTCAAATCATTATATAAATCAATGGAAATATACTTGTAAAAGGAGAGTCATTTCTATGAAAACTAAGTTGAATCTTTGGAAAGACTCCATAAATGTATATCCATCAAAAATCTTTATCAATTCAGATATATCAAGACAACTAAAAATTTAAAGGGAAAATCATAAAATATGTCAAAGAAATTTGTACTCTAATGTCTTCACAAGTATCTTTACACTCTCCTTCCTCTTTAAGTAAAATAAATCTGGAAACTGTATATGATATATGATGAATTTTATTTTATCTTAAACTTTTTATTTCATATTGGAGTATAGCAGATTAACAACATTGTGATAGTTTAAGGTGGACAGCAAGAGGACTCAGCCATACATATACACATAAGGTATCCATTCTCCCCCAAACTACCCTCCTGTATGATGAATTTTAGATGTGCATTAGGCAAGAAGCTGAAATTCAAAGCACAGAATCCAGAATAAAGGAAAAGACCTGACATAATATAAGCATATTGACCAATTGAAATTAATTTTAGAGCTACCTAAATAAAAATAAACCTAATATGTATTATTTTTAAGCTTCCTCAATGAAATAAGTTTTTTCAACTACCCAACCAATCATTGAACCTGATGTCAGAAAACAGGACTTTATCTCAAATATACATGAAAGAACTTTACAGATCTTTAAGCTTTATAGAAATTTTTCGTATGTGCACCCTTGTATGTTTTTTACCAATAATCTACAAAGTCAATCAATAGCGATTCCCCTGAGCACCAGTGAACTGACAGGCATGTGCTTGGTTATGAAGCCAAAAGGATGCATACTGTGACTTGAAAGGAGAGAATGCAAAATGCCAACAATCATAAATTGGAAGTGGAATCCAAAGAGCCTTCCTTAACCTCAAACTCAGTGGCTTTACCAGGAATAACTAGCTAGCTAACTAACTAACTCTTCTCTCACTCACTCTCTCCACTCACTCTGTGTGTACGTGTGTGTATAATATTTAGATATATGATATGTATATCATGATTCTGTACACCTGTACCATATATAAGACCCCTGTGGCTCAGACGGTAAAAAATCCTCCTGCAATGCAGAAGACTGGGGTGCGATCCTGGAGTTGGCAAGATCCCCTGGAGTAGGAAATGACAACCTACTCCATTATTGTTGCCTGGAGAATTAAATGGACAAAGGAGCCTGGTGGCCTACAGTCCATGAGGTTGCAGAGTCGGACACCACTAAGCAGTTAACACTATACCATATATACTTGTGCACCCATGGTGCCTACATAACATATACATGCCTATAAATACACCATCACAAATCTGTCTATAAAACACTGAACAATCCACTTCCCCTTAATCTTATTCTTTTAAACTCAATTTCCAGCCAATAATGTGATGTTTCAGAACCAAAATTACTTGAAAAAGAACTTCACACCTAGCTTGAGCCTTTTTAGATTTTTTTCCTGTGGCACTGTGTTCTCAAACTTTACTTCTGACATTTAAAAAGCCTTGCTGCTAATCTTAAATCATAGAACTTAACACATAAACAATATAGCCTACATTTTACAAACACTTTGAGTCTATTCATTAATCTATATAATATCCTTGCAAAGTGAATGATTATAATTTTCACAGGTTTTCTTTTCCCCCCCATGACAAAACTGAGACTTGGTTAAATAAAGTATCAGATAAAAAAGGACATTTATGAAACTTAATTCAACACATAACTCAATTTAATTCAACACCAGATGGTCAATACTGAAATCAGATTCATTATATTCTTTGCAGCCAAAGATGGAGAAGCGCTATACAGTCAGCAAAAATAAGACTAGGAGCTGACTGTGGCTCAGATCATAAACTCCTTATAGCCAAATTCAGACTTAAACTGAAGGAAGTAGGGAAAACCACTAGACCATTCAGGTATGAACCTAAATCAAATCCCTTAAGATTATACAGAGGAAGTGAGAAATAAATTCAAGGGATTACATCTGATTGTCTATCAATCAGCCCGAAGAACTATGGATGGAGGTTTGTGACATTGTGCAGGAAGCAGTGATCAAGACCATCCCCAAGAAAGAGAAATGCAAAAAGGCAAAATTGTTGTCTGACGAGGCCATACAAACAGCTGAGAAAAGAAGAGAGATGAAAGGCAAAGGAGAAAAGGAAAGATATGCCCATTTGAATGCAGAGTTTCAAAGAATAGGAAGGAGAGATAAGAAAGCCTTCCTCAGCGATCAATGCAAAGAAGTAGAGGAAAACAACAGAATGGGAAAGCCTAGAGATCTCTTCAAGAAAATTAGAGATACCAAGGGAACATTTCATGCAAAGATGAACACTTGGTATGGACCTAACAGAAGCAGAAGATATTAAGAAGAGGTGGTAAGAATACACAGAAGAACTGTACAAAACAGACCTTCATGACCTATATAACCACGATGGTATGATCACTCACCTAGAGCCAGACATCCTGGAATGTGAAGTCAAGTGGGCCTTAGGAAGCATCACTATGAACAAAGTTAGAGGAGGTGATGGAAGTCCAGTTGAGCCATTTCAAATCCTAAAAGATGATGCTGTGAAAGTGCTGCACTCAATATGCCAGCAAGTTTGGAAAACTCAGCAGTGACCACAGGACTGGAAAATGTCAGTTTTCACTCCAATCCCAAAGAATGGCAATGCCAAAAAATGTTCAAACTACCACACAGTTGCACTCATCTCACATGCTAGCAAAGTGATGCTTAAGATTCTCCAAGCCAGACTTAAACAGTATGTGAACTGTGAACTTCCAGATGTTCAAGCTGGATTTAGAAAAGGCAGAGGAACCAGAGATCAAACTGCAAATATCCACTGGATCATCGAAAAAGCAAGAGAGTTCCAGAAAAACATCTATTTCTGCTTTATTGATTACGACAAAGCCTTTGACTGAGTGGATAAAAAAAAAAAAAAAAAAAACTGGAAAACTCTGAAAGAGATGGGAATACCAGACCACCTGACCTGCCTCCTGAAATATCTGTATGCAGGTCAAGAAGCATCAGTTAGAACTGGCATGAAACAACAGATTGGTTTCAAATAGTGAAAGGAGTACATCAAAGCTGTATATTGTCACCCTGCTTATTTAACTTATATGCAGAGTACATCATGAGAAATGCTGGGCTGGATAAAGCACAAGCTGGAATCAAGATTGCCTGGAGAAATACAAATAACCTCAGATATGCATATGACACCACACTTATGGCATAAAGTGAAGAGGAACTAAAGAGCTTCTTCATGAGAGTGAAAAAGTTGGCTTAAAACTCAACATTCAGAAAACTAAGATCATGGCATCTGGCCCCATCAGTTCATGGCAAATAGATGTGGAAACAATGGAAACAGTGAGAGACTTTGTTTTTGGGGCTCCAAAATCACTGGAGATGGTGATTCTGCCATGAAATTAAAAGACGCTTGCTCTTTAGAAGAAAAGCTATGACCAACCTAGACATCTTGCTAAAAAGCAGAGACATTACTTTACCAACAAAGGTCCATCTAGTCAAAGCTATGGTTTTCCCAGTAGTCATGTATGGATATGAGAGTTGGGCTATAAAGAAAGCTGAGCACCGAAGAACTGATGCTTTTGAACTGTGGTGCTGGAGAAGACTCTTGGACTTCTTGGACTTCTGGTTGGACTGCAAGGAGATCCAACCAGTCCAACCTAAAAAAATCAGTCCTGAATATTCAATGGGAGGACTAATGCTGAAGCTGAAACTCCAATACTTTGGCCACCTGATGTGAAGAAATGACTCATTGGAAAAGACCCTGATGCTGAGAAAGAATGAAGGCAGGAAGAAAAGGGGATGACAGAGGATGAGATGGTTGCATAGCATCACCGATGCAAGGGACATGAATTTGAGTATGCTCCTGGAATTGGTGATGGATAGGGAAGCCTGGCATGCTGCAGTCCATGGGGTCTCAAAGAGTCGGACATGACCGAGGGACTGAACTGACTGAATTCAACATCATTATTTACAGAAGGAGAATGACATAGGAAAGATGAAATGATAGTTCAATAATATCTACAGGGCCCTTATTATGTGCCTTACAAGTGAAGGAGAAAAAGCAATTATTTCTGTCCTTTATTTGATTACAATGCAGTGTGATGTTTGTGAAGAGAGATTTGTTCAAAGCACAGTTGAAATACAGGGGTAGGAACAACTTACTGTTGTTCGTTGTGGGTGGGTAGGAGTGGTAGAAAATTTGTTCCTGAAATAACTTTAATGGAGTATCTTGAAGAATAGGATCTCCACTTAGCAGACAAAGAGAAGGACATTCTTACGAGAGAAACATTACATATCAATGCACAGAACTCCTTTTTCGTCCAAATAAAAACATAGCAGTGCAGTAGGTCTGAATGAACCCCGAGGTTTGAATAGGAAATTGCAGAACATGATGAATAATCTTTATCCCATCTATGGAATTTTAATCTCCTTTGGACCTCCTGGAGCTACTGCATTCTAGAAGACTTTCTCTATAAGTAAGCATTGCTCAGTTCATTAATTTGAACAATAAGGAGAATGAATTGAAGGGAAGGAAGACCAGGATTAAGTTGTTGGACTGAGAATGAAAAGATGGTGGCTTCCATTCTCATTTTAGAAGCAGAATTAATAACACTCAATGCCTTTAAATATAATTGATGACTTTCGTTCACTAGTGGCTTCTGAAAGTGTGCCTAGCTTTTCCACTCCAAGTCATTCATAGGTTAATTGGGGGACAAGGTAGGATAAAGTAGTAGATAACCCAGCTCACTGGATTGCTGCATTACCAAAAGGGTTAAGTATAGTTGAAAAATCACACAACTCGTTTTATCTGAAGATATTCTCATTTAAAGTGACAGCAGTGTTTATCTCTTAACTTGAGGTCTGTTGTTGTTGTTAAGTCACTCAGTCACAACAGACATTTTGTGACCCCATGGACTGCAGCACGCAAGGCTTCCCTGTCCTTCACTATCTCCAAGAGCTTGCTCAAACTCATGTCCATTGAGTCAGTTATTTTATCCAACCATCTCGTCCTCTCTCATCCCCTTCTCTTCCTGCCTTCTATCTTTCCCAGCATTATCTTTCCCTAACTTGAAGTCTACGATTAAGTCAAATTCACACAATCAATATCTACTTCTCTCCTAAATTAAACCCAGATCAAGACTGACTGACCTATAGATCTGCAGAGGGAACTTGTCCAGACAGCATTTGGGTTCTCATTTCTGCCTTACTTGAGAGAGAAGAAAAAAATGTGAGACATAATAAAGTGCATTTAATTGCCCTTAATTCTGTAGTTCCATAAAAGTATCTAGAGAGGCCAACTAATTACTCCATAATTGTCCAAAAAACCTTTCCATTTTTGTTTTAAATGAACACTTCTTGTTCTGAGGGACAGAAACTTGGAGACTAATATATAATTTTCATTTTATCTTTTCATATAAAATAAAGAAAATAGGAGATAGTTAACAAATAAGTTACAAAATAATGAAAACTGGAATTTTTTTAAAAAACTATGTTTCTGATATTCAAGCATATGCACACAAAATGGCAATCCCCTAAGTCTTATCGATAAATGTTAGGCTTGGACAAAGAGATACCCACTGGTATTAATGGAATCATGTTCAAACTTTATGAATCTTATGGGAGGCTATTGACATAAATTAGCCAAGCAATTTTGAAAAAGTCTATTAGTAATACTAGTATATTAAAAATCCATTATGGCTTGAGGTTTGATATAGAGATGTATTTACACAATCAGTCAAATTGCCAACATCCATTGGATCACAGACAAAGCAAGAGAATTCCATTAAAACATCTATTTCTGCTTTACTGACTGCCACAGCCTTTGACTGTGTGGATCACAACAAGCTGTGAAAAATTCTGAAAGAGATGGAAATACCAGACCACCTGACCTGCCTCTTGAGAAACCTGTATGCAGGTCAGGAAGCAACAGATAGAATTGGACATGGAACAATGGACTCATTACAAATTGGGGAAGGAGTAGTCAAGGTTGTATATTGTCACCCTGCTTATTTAACATATATGCAGAGTACATCATGCAAAATGCTGTACTGGATGAAGCAAAAGCTGGAATCAAGATTGCCTGGGGAAATACCAATAACCTCAGATATGCAGATGACACCACTCTTATGGCAGAAAGTGAAGAGGAACCAAAGAGCCTCTTGATGAAAGTGAAAGAGGAGAATGAAAAAGCTGGCTTAAAACTCAACACTCAAAAAATGAAGATCATGGCAACCAGTCCCATCACTTCATGGCAAATAGATGGGGAAACAATGGAAACAGTGACAGATTTTATTTTCTTGGGTTCAAAAATCACTGCAGATGATGACTGCAGCCATGAAATTAAAAGATGCTTGCTCCTTGGAAAAAAAGCTATGACCAACCTAAACTGGATATTAAAAAGCAGAGACATTACTTTGTGACAAAGGTCTGTCTAGTCAAAGCTATGGTTTTTGCAGTAGTCATATATGGATGTGAGAATTGGACTATAAAGAAAACTGAGTGCTGAAGAATTGATGTTTTTGAACTGTGGTGTTGGAAAAGACTCTTGAGAGTCCCTTGGGCTGCAAGGAGATCCAACCAGTCCATCCTAAGGGAGATCAGTCTTGAATTTTCATTGGAAAGACTGATGCTGAATCTCCAATACTTTGGCCACCTGATGGGATGAAATGACTCAATAGAAAAGACCCTGATGCTGGGGAAGACTGAAGGCAGGAGGAGAAGAGGACAAGAGAAGATTAGATGATTGGATGGCATCACCGACGTGATGGACATGAGTTTGAGTAAGCTCTGCGAGTTGGTGATGGACAGGGAAGCCTGGAGTGCTGCTGTCCATGGGGTCAAAAAGAGTCAGACAGGACTGAGCAACTGAACTGAATTGAATGTTTACCAAGCCATTGTTTTCAATGATAATAGAAAGAGGGATGACTGACTAGCATCGTAGGTGTCTTCAACACATGTCACATGTCTTAAAGGGGCCCTTCATATTTCCCCTAGAGTTCTCCATGGGGAAAACCTATGAGCACTTTCTAGTTCGATGTCTAAGAAAATTTCCCTCCTAGTGAAACTCTACATAAGGTTCCCATGATAAGAATCGAAACAAGATTTTTCAGCCGTCCAGGAGACTCTGCAGTGCAACGCCATAGGCAGTCTGTCTAGATGGCTCACTGGTGTCAGGTGCAGGGAAGCTATTGCGTACCTCAAGTCTGGCATATTCTTCACCTTCTTATGCATGAGCTTAGGCATATGATTGAACCCAGCTGTGTCTCAGTTTCTCCTGTGTAAAAAGTGTGAGAATTATAATTACTTTCCTCTCAGGGATGTTATGACACTAATTAATGCCTCAGAACTCAGTGACTAAAAATCATTCCGCGCAGATGTTAATGACTGTTATTCAAAGAACAGTCATAAGGCCAACTGCAGTAGAAGAAGGGGGTTGGTAGGTTTTCAGTTTCCTTAATGAAGGCCAAATAGAAGTTAGTAGGAAAAAGATTAAAGAGAAATAAAACAATTAACAAAGGACTTAAGATGAAGGCACTATATTAGCAGACCTCAAGCAACCAGGCATCTACTGAAAATGAATGTGGGATGCATATTCCACAACTGAAAATCACTGGAAATTTTAATGGCCTATGGCAATAGTTGGGCCACCTGATGCTAAGAACTGACTCATTGGAAAAGACCTTGATGCTGGGAGAGAATGAAGGCAGGAGGAAAAAAGGACGACAGGGGATGAGATGGTTGGATGGCATCACTGACAGGAAGGACGTGAATTTGAACAAGCTCCAGGAGTTCATGCTGGACAGGGAGGCCAGGCGTGCTGCAGTCCATGGGGTTGCAGAGTCAGACATGACTGACTGACTGAACCACTGATGGCAATAGTTCATGACAGAGAATGTTTTTAACTATACTTGAATACTAGTGGTACAAATACATTTTCAGGGATTCTGCTATACACTGTATAATCAAAATGACTAATTCACTTAAAAGTTACCATGTGATTCCACCTGTCATTGTCCTTTTATAATGTTTAGTAGAGTACAGCCATGAAATTAAAAGACATTTGCTCCTTGGGAAAAAAGCTATGACCAACCTAGACAGCATAATATAAAGAAAATACATTACTTTGCTGACAAAGGTCTGTATAGTCAGATATGGTTTTTCCAGTAGTCATGTATGGATGTGAGCTGGACCATAAAGAAGGCTGAGCACTGAAAAATTAATGCTTTTGAACTATGGTATTGGAGAAGACTCTTGAGAGTCTCTTGGACTGCAAGGGGATCCAACCAGTCCATCCTAAGGGAAATCAGTCCTAAATATTCATTGGAAGGACTGATACTGAAGCTCAAACTCCAACACTTTGGCCACCTGATGGGAAGAACTGACTCATTAGGAAAGACCCTGATGCTGGGAAAGATTGAAGTCAAAAGGAGAAGGGGATGACAGAGGATGAGATGGTTGGATGGCATCACTGACTCGATGGACATGAGTTTGAACAAGCTCCAGGGGATGGTGAGGGACAGGAAAGCCTGGCATACTGCAGTCCATGAGGTCACAAAGAGTTGGAAACGACTGAGTGACTGAACAACAAGTAGTTCAAGATGTGAAAATTAATAAATCCTTAGGGATTGCAGAAGGGACAATGGTTAAATGAGAGAATTCTAGAAACTCCCTCATCTGTTATTTTGTAATTGAGAAAGGTAAGGTTTTTGTCTTGATGTTTGAAAGGCTATGTTTAAAGATACCAGTTATATTTTTTGTGATTTCTGTAACTGTATCCTCCAGGCTTCTGCCCACGGTTCACTATCTAAACCAGATGTTTTATTCCATTTGTTTTCAATGAGGAAACTGAGGTTCAGAGAAATTAAATAACATCCTAAGATAATTTAGCAAAATAAGATGCCTTTGGCTTCCAGTCTAGGGATCCTCCATTTATACCTGTGGCTTCCTCTGATGTCATCATTATTTAAGTGTCTAAAGAGGCTCTATGAAACATGAGTTTGCCACTTCCCAAGGGACCCTGCCCTAGATTACAAGAATACACCTAGACACACTCATGCTCCATTTGCTAAGTAGTAGAAGTAGTAGCCGACTTGAATGGCACTAAACAACAGTAGCAGACAGATAAGAAAAGAGGCTGCAATATTCGCTGTCACCAAATCACCATAGTGAGGAAAACCATGTGCTTGCCCATTTTAACAACCATAATTTTGGATAATCTATTATGCATCATCCCTACTAAGTCTAGGAATGACATGACAGTCAAGAGAGACTAAATCTTTTCTTGAAGAATTTAACCATCCCCGAGGAAGACAGTCATGAAAAAAAAAAAAGTACCCAAACAAACATCTAATTTCAAGGGAGAGTAAAATGAATGTAAATATTTACTTACTATAATACCAAGTATGTACAAAACAGATGCAATTTTTTAAACAGTTGTATTGTTTTTACTGCAAAAATATCTAATTTCAATTAATGATCTATGTGTGTATGTGCTCAGACATGTCTGACTCTTTGCAACCCCGTGGTCTGTAGCCTGCCAGGTTCCTCCGTCTATGGGATTATCCAGACAAGAACAGTGGAGTGGGTTGCCATTTCCTCCTCCAGGGAATCTTCTGACCCAGGGATTGAACCTGAGTCTCTGATGTCTGCTGCATTGGCAGGCAGATTCTTTACCACTAGCGCCACCTTGGAAGCCTTAATTGCATGAGAAGAGGAGTCAAATACCACCAACCCCCATAATTGAGGAGGGTGGACTGGTGAGGAAAAATACACCTCTCCTACACCTTTGTCCAAATCTCTTCTCTCTGATGCTCTTTCACTCTCACACCCTTTGGCTCCACCTCACCAATGGAGAGACAAACCAGTTCTTCTAGCTCTTACAGGCTCTTCACCCAAAGGCTTTATTCTGACACCTTTCCAGGTCTCCATTGAAACAGCAACCTTCTGTTTCTCCACTCCTCCCATACTCCCCCTTCCTCTGTGGGTGCACCCATGCATGTATTTAGTATTTTTTTTTTTTTAATGTTCATGTGTCAGGAGTGGAGGAGTGAGAAAGGCAATAAAACTCATTGTTCCCTTTTTCAGTGTACTGCCACAGGTAAGCACTTCACAGCTCACCCACTACCATGTAATTTCTATTGCCTCGCTGCAGATAAAGAAGCTTCTATAGATACCCAAGACAGGTGCACAATGAGTTCCTGATGAAACTTTTTCTGCTTGACTTTGTAAATAGATTTGACAACAGTTTCCAGGAAATTGTGCCTGATGTTTCAAGGCTAGACCTGGCTGTTAAGCATGCTGAGTCATAGTCACTGAGTCAGAGAGTCTCACGCTTAAGGGAATTTTTCTAAGGTTAGCCAGCCTCCTTGCTTTGGGATAAGGAAAGCAGCAGGGTTTCCTAGCAAATGATCCTGAAAGGGTAGGAAAGCTCTCCCCACTTTCTTCCTTTTATATTTTTTCAATATTTCCCCTTTTTAAGAGGTTGTATTATATACTTGCTTTTTCTTCAAGGTCTTATTATTGTCTCACCAGTCAAATACAATTCTGAACTCAATTACCTGGGAACTAGAAGCTTATAGCTCAGATTATTTTTTCTAATAAATATAATTATGGAAGAAAGGAAGAGGTCTGACATAAATAGTTTAATTAAGCTTTTGTAGGATCAGAATAAAGACATAGCTAAATGCTCTGAGACTAAGGTCACAGACTTCAATATTGCAAAAGTAAAATATTAGCCATAGAACCATATTATTCTTTTCCCTTAATCCTTAGATGTTAAAAAATGACCAAGAGTCTACCAATTTGTTAGAAATAGTGGCCTACTTAAGACAAATTCAAATACTGTTAGGACCCATAAGTTCCAAATTAATTGAAATCTACAAAACAAGGTGACCTGACTTAGTTTTAGAAGAGGCCATCTATCAAGAGTTGAACATAATATATCCATGTAGTTTAGGGTTCACAATTGAATTAAAATACATATTAAACAGAAAAATTAGTTATCCTTTCTTCAGTAGCAAATATCCAAGCTAAAATCACTACATTAATACTAGTCATACTTCAGAAACTCAGGGAACTCTTGCAATAAGTCTGCAGTCTTCATAAACTGATCTCAATGGGGAAAGGCCCAAAGAATTTGTGGCTTGGTGAAAACCACAGAGAACACTAGAAATCAATAAAAATACTTAGGCCCTCAATCACATTACATTCATACATTTCTCAATATGCGATGCCAAGGTAATGTTTTAAATTACATCTTTTAGAAAAATAATGCCATTTGCAGCAAATGGATGGACCTAGATAATGTCATACTGCATGAAGTCAGACAGAGAAAGAGATATATTATATGATATCCTTTATATCTAGGTGAGGGTGGGATGATTTGAGAGAATAGCATTGAAACATGAATATTATCATACGTGAAATAGATCTCCAGTCCAGGTTTGATGCATGAGACAGGGTGCTCAGGGCTGGTGCACTGGGATGACACTGAGGGATGGGATGGGGGAGGTGGAGGGAGGGTCAGGATGGGGAATACATGTACACCCATGGCTGATTCATGTGAATGTATGGCAAAAACCACCACAATACTGTAAAGTAATTAGCCTCCAATTAAAATTTTAAAAGAAAGAAAAAAGAAAGAAATGATTTAAATGAACTTATTTACAAAAGAGAAACAGACTCACAGACTTAGAGGATGAACATATGAACTTACCGTTATGGGGGCAGGGGGAGAATGGGCAGAAGGGATAGTTAGGGAGTTTGGGATCGACATGTACACTGTTATATTAAAAATGGAAAACCAACAAGGTCCTACACTATAGCATGGGGAACTCTGCTCACTGTTATGTCGCAGCCTGGATGGGAGAAGAGTTGGGGGGAGAATGGATACATGTATACGTATGGTTGAGTTCCTTCGCTGTCCATCAGATATTATCACAACATTGTTAATTGGCTATACTCCAATATAAAATAAAAAAAATTTTAAACATTCAATAAATTAAATCTTTTTTTGCTTTCTATTATTGAACAGAAGTAAAACTTGATTACATTCCTATAATACGACATTAAGAAAAGTGTACATACTTGTCATTTGTTCTTTAGTAATGTAAAAAGTTTTCCTCACAAAAGCATTACTGAATGAGTGTTGACATATATAGGGTAAAATTATTTCTACTACCTTTACTTCCAAGTTTTTCATCAAAATTCCATAATTCAACTCCATTTCAATTCTATATGAAGATGGTAAAAGGTTTTATGAATGCTATAAAATGATTTTTATATATTTATGCTGGCTCCTAAAAGACCTATAAAACATTTTCTTTCCCCAAATATAATGTATTTGAGGCAGAGACTAAAGATAGATTGCATTTTAAAAATATGCATTACCTCTTCCTTCCTTCCCCAGTTCCTTTTTATCCATTTGAACAAGAAGGCACGCAGAGAACAATAGAAAGTTCTGTACTGTTAAAGGAGTAAATGAGTAACATTCAAAATCAGTGATAAAATAACAGTTGCCCTAAGAGACAGAAGTAAGCAAATATTGGTGGCTCAGTTCTCCTATCCAGAAAGCATATTCCTGGGACCTGATGAAGAATTTAAGGAGTTTCAGGCAAGGTATCTGGATCCACCAAATCTTCCCCATCACCTACCTAAGCTAATACAAATCCCTTATGCTGGATCCTGAGACATTTTGAGGACGTAGTCTTCTATTAAAGTGCACAAAGCTGAGTAAGAGTGGGGAGGAGTAAATAAAGGTGCAGGTAGATGAGATAGAGACAGCTCTGTGAGTGTGAAAGGGGGCGTGAAAGGGAAAGCAAGTAAGCAATAAAGCCATTCTCCAACATCTAGAAGCCCCCCTGTGCATGCTGTGCACTGGGTGTGATATCTTGAATTATTAGACCTGATTTTTTTTCCTTTTCCTTATATCCACCTTCTGTTCTACATGCCACTGAAGTTCCTTCTACTAAAGCCAGAGTGTCCTTTCCTACCATTGACTAAGTCATGACTATCCCAAAGAATACTAGCAGACAGGACTCAAATATGCTTGCACTTTCTATTGCCTTTCTGCAACAGCTGTGGGTAGAGCATAATCGAGACAGCACACAGGTCCACGAAAGATTGAAGAGCCAGGTGAATCAGAGATGGATTCAATCCCTGTTTTGCAGCCAAACCTGGACTAGCCAAATCCCTGCAGGCCTGCAAATGCACAAGCAAGATTTGAACAACTGTCCCTTTAAGCCATTGAGAATTGAAGTGCTTTGTTTTGAGGTCTCATTGCAGCAATAGACAACAGATACATTGACTGAGGTTCTGGGAAGAAGGAAACAAGACACAACCCTTGCTATCAAGGGATTTACAATGTAGTTGATGGTACATTAGTAAACAGAAAATAAATTGCTGTCAAGGATACTACAAGACATCTAACTTGATCTTGGGGACTTAGGTGCCCTAGATGGAGTGACATCTAAGCTTGGAACTGAAGGATGAATAAGAATGAGCAAACTAAGAGGGATGGAGGAGAGTTGTGATTTGACAGAGCACCACAAATCTAGAAAATGTGCAAAGATGTGCAAAGACCTGGGAATGTGAGAGAACACAAGATTTTAAAGGAATTGTGAGCAAAAACAACATGGACTTTGAGGTAAAGAACAACAGTCACATGGCTCTAATCAAAGACTGTACTGTGTAAGAAGGATAGCAAGAATGGGTGTGAGGTTTTCATACAGTTACAGCACAATGATTACCAGGCTGCAAGTCACAAGACCAGAGTTCACATAATTCCTTTCCTAGCTCTTTTTCCTTGACTATGTCACATCTGAGACTCTCTTATTCAGTTGTGACTCAAAACTAATCACATCCACTTTGAAGTGTTGGGAATAGTTTTCATAAATCAGATCTCCTGGAGGAGGGCATGGCAACCCACTCCAGTATTCTTGTCTGGAGAATCCCATGGACAGAGGAGCCTGGAGGGCTACAGTTCATAGTGTTGCAAAGAGTCAGACATGACGGAAGCAACTTAGGAGATGCAACTCATGTAGGTGCTATTATTATGTCTGCTAATAACAATATCCTTCTGTCATGCTCCTCGTTGAGAAAGATAAAAATAATGACTAATGGTAAAAGGTGGCATGTGAATTTCTATTTTTCAAATTTTAGTATTTTAAGAGTAATTTTAAGAGTGTCTATAGAGATACACAGGGTTTTAATTTTTTTTAAGTTAGAGAATATTCTCAGTACTCATGTTATTCTCCCAACCAAAACATTTCTCTCTCCCCTCCAAACATAAATGCAATGCTGGATTCTGTGTTAGTAATTCTCTCACTTTTCTTTATAATTGTATCCTTCCTTAAATGATCTACTGTTTAGCTTTGGATATTTTACTTTCTTACTGCATTTATGCTGTATGACTTGCTTCTCCACTCAACATTAGGTTGTGAGAATCATCTATGCTCATGTGTGTAGGGGATTCTGTAAAGTCTTCAGCACTTTTGTTATCATGCCCAGAGAATCAGGAACATTCTTCACTGTTCTGCTGCACCTCTGCAAGGATGCCTCGAGACTGTCTTCCAAAGAGTGCAATTGCTGGGTCATGTGCGTGCGTGCATGCTTAGTCCCTCAATCGTGTCCGACTCTTCGCAACCCCATGGACTGTAGACCCCTCTGGGTCCTCTGCCCATGGGCTTATCCTGGCAAGAATACTGGGAAATGTGTGTTAGTCACTCAGTCGTGTCTGACTCTTTAGGGCCCCATGGACCGTAGCCCGCCAGGCTCCTCTGTCCATGGAATTCTCCAGGCCAGAATACTGGAGTAAGTGGCCATTCCCTACTTCAGGGGATCTTCCTGACCCAGGGGTTGAACTCAGGTCTCCCGCACTGGCAGGCAGATTCTTTACCACTGAGCCACCTGGGAAGCCTTAGACTATGTATATTTTCAAAACAAAGTGTGTTAAATTTTTTCCAGAAATGTTACCACCAGCAGTGCCTATTAATTCACCCAGGTTCCTTCCTTGTTTGCATTTGCTATTGTGCATTTCAAAATTTTGCAAGTCATCTTAGACCCATCTCCTTTCTTTCTGTCCTTCCTTCTTTCCTTCCTTCTCCCCCATCTTCCCTCATGTAATTTCTTCTTTACCCCCCATCACTGACCTGGAGAAGAGATAGTCATGGCTAAAATTTTCTGGAGAGTGGGGGCAGGGGGTGGGGAGCTTGAGATGCTTTGCAGGCTAAAACAGGCTTTGCTACTTCAAATTCTGTGACAACACTGATGTCAGCTTGGCAATCCTTATGGTATTTTTCTCCAGACTGCTTTAGCATCATTGCTGGCAGAATGACATTTAAAAGGTGAACTCCTGAATCAGAGTTAATGGTCAATGTCAAATGCTCTAGAAGCAAAGCTGCTGTTTTGGAAATCTGTACCAGCTATGTTCTGCACCAGCTAGATGCACAAATAGATGAAATCATTCACTAAGGACTGCAATCGCTGACTCCACTGTTTCCATGGCAACGTATCCCAGGCAAGGCATTCCAAAGACTCTTTATTTAAGAAATATCAAATAGCCCCAGGGAGTCACTAGTCATGTCAGACCACCATATCCACAATAGCAAAGATTATCCCTTGCCCAGCAGAAGGGGATAATCCTTTCCCAATTTCATGACTTTCTGACACTTCTTAAGAGGAATAAAATCCCATCCCAAAGCATTTCTTTTCGTTTTGCTTTCTTGGGGCTAATAGAATATTCAGGATGCAAAGCAGAAGGAAATAGGGGTTGGAAAATGGATTCTCTCTGCTTCCAGTGGTTCTATTTATGTAAGCTGTCTGGAAATATTCAACACAAGGGTTCAGGAGGCCTAGTTTTTAATCACTCCTGCTTACTGCTTGATATTAATGTTTGAGTGTTGGGTTTCTCTTTTTTAAAATGACAGAATTGAACTGGAGTACTTCAAAGTAGCTTCAAGTTATCAACTGAAAAATATGTTGTGTGTTATCTGTCATGTAAGACTTCTGTATAAACTTATTCCTCCCTCAGAAAATGATCAATAATAAGAGCAAGGCTGAAGTCCTAAGAACCTGGTCAGTATTGCACCACAATATTTTTGTGCATTGTATAATATTTTCATTTTGAAACAAGCAAAAAATATATATTATTTTTTATTCTGTACAGACCTCTTTTTCAGGATTTAGAAGGATCAGCTTTTGTAATTCATCATGGTACAAAATGGAGCTCTTTTCAGTGCTAATCACTACATATTCATCATTTCCTTCAACAAATGTTAGAAAGGTAGAGTGCCCTGGCGTATGTACTAATTTTATGAGCAGTGAAAAAAAGAAAGTGCTAGTTGTTCAGTTGTGTCCGATTCTTTGCGACCCCATGGACGGTCCTCTGTCCATTGAATCCTCCAGGCAAGAATACTGGAGTGGGTAGTCATTCCCTTCTCCGGGAATTTTCCTGACCCAGGAATTGAACCCTGGTCTCCTGCATTGCAGGTGGATTTTTACCCCCTGAGCCACCAGGGGAGCCAGCAGGGATGACATACAATCCAAACTTCTGTGCTTACTCACATCACTGACTTCTGTTTAGGGCCTCACTAGCCATTTGAGGAGGTGTCGCCCAGTTAGGATAGGCCTCTAGGAGTGGACAACCTCATTTGCGTTCCTGGATCAGTCCCTTTCTGGCTCTTTCATTGCAGGCACCTTCCATATCCTCTTGGATCTCAGTTTCCACATACATAAAATACGAATAAAGGTGGTAAATCCACCACAGAGTTAGAAGAAATAAATAGGTCAATACTTTTAAGTACTTAACAGTTTCTGGCATATCATAAGCACTCAATAAATATTAGCTATTATTACTTTATCATTTCAGAAGCATTCCTTAGGGTACCATTCAGTGCACTCAAGTGCTCATTTAATTGATAGCAGTGTAGCTGCCCACATATTCATTTGCCTCCAAAGTAAGCAGTTCACTGGTTAATTGCCTAATGCACTTTAGCATAAAAATAACAAAAGTCAATCATGAAGCATTACTATTATCATTTTAGAAACTACTGGGGGAAACAAATGCATATAATGAATGTGGAAATTTTATTAAATTTAATTCTTTGAAATTATTGGCAAGCTATTGTTGATATTTATATTGCTTAATATTTAAGAAGCAGTAAAAAATAAGACATTCTTATGCTTTCTTTAAAGAAACTTATTTTTCAGCCAATGCAGAGCCAGTTTCTCTTTTATCTCACTGTCATTCAGACTCAAGATTTTTTTCCATTTCAGCGTGCAAGCGAATTTCAATTTTATAGGAACTTCTGATACCCTTATTTTCTTCCTTTTTTTTTCTCCCTCATTTCCTTTTTCTGGTCCCTCTCTTCAAAAGTCTCTGTGTACTAAGACTAATTAAAATGGTTCAAAAATTACTTCAGCAATAAGTGCTAGGACCCCAAAGGAGAACTATATTCCATAAAACCATTAACCACAGCAATATTTGTATTTGTATTTAATCATTTTTATTATGTTTAGTTTTAATACTTGATCATTTTATAGATAGATCAAAGGTAATATTTTGTTTAACAATAAATTTTCTGTGCAAAACTATTTTTAAGTTTTTGAAAGTGAATCATCAGTATCATCTTTTTTGGTGTATATATAATAGATTGCTTTTAAAACCATCCCATCTGTAGTTTTCCATCTCCAATAAGGGTGCACTCAGGCCAACTGCAGCAGGAATGCAGTGAGATATTTGGAAGGATTTCTGTGTTGTGGCTGGCAAACCCTGGGGTGCTTTACTAAGGGAGAAAGCTCTTCCTCTGAAGTTTTTAGGAACAGAATGAGTAACTTGTCTGGGAATAATGCCATCTTGAAATCTGAAGGACAAGCTGGAATTTCCAGATCATTTAATATAGTTCTATCTTATCACTTGCTTATCAAAATTTCAATGCATTCATTGATAGCCCGCCTCCTACAAAACACTGAAATAAGCAACATGTGGCTTGCTTGCCTTTCTCTGCAGTGCAATGTTACTCATAATGTTACCTGAATCCTTACCAGGCAACTGGTGATGTATCTCCCAAAGCCTATGAACCATACACCATGGGAAAAATTAAGTGAATTAGCATCATCCTACATAGACTTCTTTAGTACATAAACACTTACATAGTTACACTGAATTCTCACAAAACAACTCTGAGGAAGACATTCTTCCCATTTTGCAATAGGGGGATAAACCAGCTTATTCAAGGCAAACCAGCTGACTCCAGATCTGTTTCTCCTGCCAAGAAACTAAGTTTTTCTATATTGTCCAATAACTCCCAAAATTAACTACAAAGGATGGCCAACTGGGATTTACGGGGACCACTGCAAAACAGGCAGGGAAACTGTTTTAGAGCTGGGGGAGAGGCAGAACTTTTCTCAGCACTCCTCACAATGTGGTGAACAGCCAGCTTCAGAGTCTGACTATGTCTAAGCCCAGGATTTCAGATTTCTCTGAAGCATAATAGTCTCCCCTAATCCATGGGGTATACTTTCCAAGACCCCCAGTGGACGCCTGAAACTGCAGAATATACAGAACCCTATATGTACAGTTGACCCTTGAATTCAGAGATCTGGGGCACCAACCCCTGTAGCTGGGCAGGCTCTTCTGTCCATGGGATTCTCCAGGTAAGAATACCGGAGTGGGTTGCCATTTCCTCCTCCAGGGGATTGTCCTGACCCAAGGATCGAACCCTAGTCTCCTGCATTTCCTTCGTTGGCAGGCAGATTCTTTACTGCTGAGCCATCGGGGAAACCCATTACTATCTACTACTGCAGTATGCATTTATTGAAACAAACAAACAAACATGTATAGGTGGATGCATGCAATTCACAGCCATGCTATTCAAGGGGCAACTATACTATGCTTTTTCCTATACATATATACCTTTATATTTTAATTTAAAAATTAGGCACAGTAAAAGATTGACAACAATAATAAAAAATAGAATAATTATAGCATTATATTGTAGTAAAAGTTATGTGAATGAGGTCTCTCTTTCTCAAAATATCTTATTGTACAAGTTTGATAACTTTTCCATCTTAACAATGCACTCATCATGCATTGCTGCTATAACTTTTGTAGCTTGAGGTGCAACAGCAAAAATAGTAAAAATTTCTTTTTTCCTTCTTCACAATTTTACAACTAGAAGATTCATTCTTATTGTAGGCCTTAGCAACCTCAGCATCTGATTTTTTTCTCTCCTTATTAAGTCAGGAACTTTTACCTTTTCACTTAAAGGAAGCACTTTACAACTCCTCTTGGGCATGTCTGAATTGCCAGAATCACTATTGCTGTGCATTGGGTCCATTACTAGGTAAAATAAATGTTAACTGAACACAATTAAAAGACGCTTACTCCTTGGAAGAAAAGTTATGACCAACCTAGATAGCATATTCAAAAGCAGAGACATTACTTTGCAGACTAAGGTCCGTCTAGTCAAGGCTATGGTTTTTCCTGTGGTCATGTATGGATGTGAGAGTTGGACTGTGAAGAAGGCTGAGTGCTGAAGAATTGATGCGTTTGAACTGTGGTGTTGGAGAAGACTCTTGAGAGTCCCTTGGACTGAAAGGAGATCCAACCAGTCCATTCTGAAGGAGATCAGTCCTGGGATTTCTTTGGAAGGAATGATGCTAAAGCTGAAACTCCAATACTTTGGCCACCTCATGCGAAGAGTTGACTCACTGGAAAAGACTGTGATGCTGGGAGGGATTGAGGGCAGGAGGAGGAGGGGACAACCGAGGATGAGATGGCTGGATGGCATCATGGACTCGATGGACGTGAGTCTGAGTGAACTCCGGGAGTTGGTGATGGACAGGGAGGCCTGGCGTGCTGTGATTCATGGGGTCGCAAAGAGTCGGACACGACTGAGCGACTGAACTGAACTGAACACAGACATGACAGGTGACAGATGAGAGGTCTGCTAAGTGACTAATGGGGGGCTACCTTGGAAATCAGTCCTGAATATTCATTGGAAGGACTGATGTTGAAGCGGAAACTTCAATAGTTTGGCCACTTGATGCGAAGAGCTGACTCATTTGAAAAGACCCTAATGCTGGGAAAGACTGAAGGTGGGAGGAGAAGGGGATGACAGAGGATGAGATGGTTGAATAGCATCACCGATTCAATGGGCATGAGTTTGAGTAAGTTCTGGGAGTTGCTGATGGACATAGGAGAAGGCAATGGCAACCCACTCTAGTACTCTTGCCTGGAAAATCCCATGGATGGAGGAGCCTGGTAGGCTGCAGTCCATGGGGTCGCTAAGAGTCGGACACGACTGAGCGACTTCACTTTGACTTTTCACTTTCATGCATTGGAGAAGGAAATGGCAACCCACTCCAGTGTTCTTGCCTGGAAAATCCCAGGGACGGGGGAGCCTGGTGGGTTGTCGTCTATGGGGTCGCACAGGGTCAGACATGACTGAAGCGACTTAGCAGCAGCAGCTGATGGACAGGGAGCCTGGCGTGCTACAGTCCATGGGGTTGCAGAGTCGGACATGACTGAGCGACTGAACTGACTGATTGACTGACCTTGGACTAAGAGATGATTCACATCCTGTACGGACACTTTCATCAAGCTACCCACAATGATGCACAATTTTAAAATTATGAACTGTTTATTTAATGAATTTTCCATTTAATATTTTCAGACCGTGGTTGACCATGAGTAACTGAAATCACGGAAAGCAAAAGCATGGGTAAGGGAGGACTATTACAATGGTATTCATCCTTAGGCATTTCACTTGCAAGGCAGTCTGAATCTTGTAGAAAAACTGTGGCTATTCTTACATTAGTAAGTTACTCTCCCTCCAGTCCATCATTTTGCTCATGACCAGAATAGATCATTTCTTAAGTCTCATCACTCATTTTCTCCACCAATTATTATGCAAGTACTTAATATTTGTGGCAGAACAAGAAGAGTAGTACTCTTTTACTTAGACCTCATAATTACTTTGAAATTTCTGCCTCAGCATCTTTACTAGCACTTGTAAAGAAATGTAAATACTTTAACGTTACAAAAGGGAATGACTGGAGTGTTGAATCATACATGTATGTTTGCCTGATGATTCAAAAACTATTAATCTGGAATGAAACTCTTTATCATTATGTATCAATATGTACTTGGACAAGTTCACTGTTAAAAATATTAGCATTTGTTAAAGAAACATTTTTGCTTAGCATTTAAATTAATACATACATTAAATTACATACATTTAAAATAGTTCAAATATGTAGTCAATGTTTATTAAATAATTTGTTATTAATATTTATTTATTTAATATCAGTACTACATGATGTCATGTATACTGAGTGTTTTGCTGACAGTCTGACATAGAGTAATGGTAAAATAAAAGTTATTATTGTTTTTGTAAGTCTAAAGAACATAATCCTATATACTCTTTTATTTTGCTAACTTTTACATTTTTCTTCTCATGGTAGTTTGATCCATTGCTATTTTTTAAAAGACTCTGCAATAGTAAAACAACTGAAGCTAAAATATATACAGGTTATATTGCAGTATTGTTAAGACATGCTTATTATCCATTTCACTCTCAGATCTTACCTATTTCAACTCTTTTGTAGACTCTTCATATTAATCTTAGTTTTCTTTAACATTAAAAAAAGCTATTTACTAGTTTTGCCATACACCAACATGAATCCTCCACAGGTGTACACATATTCCATGTTGATGTATGGCAAATCAATACAATATTATAAAGCAAATAGCCTCCAGTTTCCAAAAGAACATGGAGATGAATAGATTGAGTACAATCTTTTGCTTAATCTGTTCAAGAATCACCCCAAAAATGATTTTAAAAAAATAATTCTGATTATAACTGTGTATGTGTCACCATAATTAGGTTATGTTCTATTGGAGGAGCAAAGATGTTATTTTAGTAATTTGTACATTCATTTATTCATTTAACACTTATACATTATAAATATCAGGAGCTGGCCTCCAACCGCATTGGAATCCATTCATTTATCTCCATTTTCTCCACTATCACAAGGGACCTATTCATCATCATCTCTTGCATGAACTCTCACAACAGCCTGTTAAGTTTTCCTCCCACCCACAAGAGAGCTCTGGGTTAATTTATGACTATCTTCAGCAGGAGATATGTTCATAGGATGCTGATTCATTAATTTCCTCATCCATCTTTCTTGGAAAAGATCAGTTTGTTAATTTTTCTGGATATAGATATTAAAGTATATACAGATATTTATACATGGAAAGAGAGAGGAGAGAGAGCGACAGACAGAAACACTAGGGGACAAGAATTAAGGAAAAGAAGGACCACTAAAGTTATTTGAATGACTAAAACATTTAGCCACACTGAAGGAAGAATTATAATACAAATCTAGCTTATTTCTATTCACGTTTATAAGAAAAGATCTCAATTAAACACTACATATTTATTTAGTCATGTCTGACTCTTTGCAACCCCATAGACTATATTATAGTTCATGGAATTCTTCAGGCCAGAATACTGGAGTGGGTAGCTGTTCCCTTCTCCAGGGTATCTTCCCAACCCAGGGATTAAACCCAGGTCTCCCACATTGCAAGCAGATTCTTCACCAGCTGAGCCACCAGGGAAGCCCAATAAAAATATCACTGACCCTTAAAAATTGGTTAGAGTGTACCTATAAAATGTACTTGAAGGATAATTAGAGAGAATTTTGTAAAGAAAGAGTGGTTATTGAATCCAATTATGGTCAAGAGAAAATAACACTAGAGGAGGTATTTTACTTTGTTTGCTTTAAAGCAGAAAGTGTACTTGATGTACCTCCAAAGAGGTGTCTAATTGGTTGTTAGGAAATGGGGGACATAGTCAATAAGAGTGATAAATATTTATAGTATTGAACAGAAATGGAGTGGAAAACTACATTCATGGCACTGAGCCCTTTGACCATATCACAAAGAATATTTGTTTTGAAAAGAATTTTAAAACATCATGACTTCAAAGAAAAATAGTAGGGGAAGTATTTTACATTTACATATCAATTTCTATGAAATAATATCTTTTGTATTTTCTCATATTTTTATTTCAGCATGCATTATTTTATTATACAGTAATTTATATAATATGTGAGAATATAAAATATAAATAATTAAAATAAAAATAAATACCCATTTTATTGCTTTTTATTGCATGTAATTAATCTTATATATCATGAATATTTTCCCCTCCATTACAAATTCAAGACAGACTATGGGTCAAGACCCTGAACTCTGAAGTCAGAAATTCTGGAATTAAATTCTGCTACTTACTATTTGTGTGCTTTTGCTTACTCAACTTCTCGAAGATTTAACTGCCTTGTACAAATAATGGGATGATAAAAGTAACACCTATCTCATAGCACTGATGTACAAACTAATTAGATTGCATGTAAAGAACTTAGAAGCCTAGCACATACTAATGCTTATCAAATTATTTTTATCATCTTAATGACTGCATATTTATCTCATTATCATGCTATACTCAAATTTATTTTACCAATTCACCTCCAACACTGCTTCCAAATTTTGTCATTATTACCAAAGCTACAATGAACATTCCTATCACAAAATATAATTTTTATTTTTTATGTACTCCTGGTGTAGATGGAATTGCTGGTCAAAAGGCATACCCATTTGGAGAGCTTTTTAGTCACTTATATTTGGTTCAGGAACAAAAAAAATAAGACAAAAACGATACCTCAGTTGGAAAAATATATTAATATATGCCTGATAAAATTTTAACTACACACTGAAAATAGGAGTAAGGGGAAAAAAAAAAAAGATTCATGACATTATGCCCTTAGCTGAGGTAAGTTCAATCAAAAGAAACAATGTAGACTACATGTAGGTGACTGGGATAAAACTTACAAAAGCCATCCATAATAGGTTAAAGGCTAAGCATTTCAGAACATTCCAGCCTTGGGATAGCAGCCTGAAATAGTTAATCCTGGCACCAATTCTTTCAGGAGAACATTGACAGGCATTATCCTATGAAGAGAGAAGAAAATCAAAATATAAAACATGTCAGTACCAAAGGAATGCTGAAATCCTATTAAGTCTACACACAGAGCACAAATAATATTTTCATTTGTAAATGGAAGGAAAAAATAATACAGATTAGGAAACATTCATTTAGAGGGCTGATAAAATTCAAAACAATGGATTAATCAGCTTCTGAAAAAATAATGTAAATCCAAAATAAAATGAAATTGGATAGGATTTCAGCTATGTGTAACCCAGTAAGAGAAGAGATGGGCTGGAGGCTTAGTGAAGAAGTGTGGAAAGTCAGTAGCCAGGCAAGAGTCATGGGATTGGGCATATGTCCTCTCCATTCACATACACTCCTCCATGTTACAATGTGTCTACTCCATAACTGTGAAGTAATGTTGCCATGGGAAGCTCCAAGGTCCCCTGAAGTTAGAATTACAACTATAGAGAACTCTTATTCTTGAAGCAGAACAGTACATGAAATCACCTATGCAAAGCTTGCAACATAATGCATGATTGATTCCTTTTGTTCTAGATTTGTATGAAAATTGTAAAATTTTCAACACAAGAGAAACTAAAAACAAACTCATGAAAAACCACTACAACAAAAGATGTATTTCTATATTCTTAATTTTAGATACTGTATATAGTTTCTCTCTCTAGATAAAAGATATTGAAATACTAACACTTAATAAAGCTAGTTTCTAGAGCTATAGAAACAGTAATGAAAAACAAGAATTTCAGGGTTCACTGAACTAGTGCATGGAGGGTAAGAAAATAGGTAAAAATACTACCTAGGTTTTTGTCTCTAAGATGGAATTAGAAAATCAACTGTAAGTGGATGTGGGCTAAACATTCTCAAAATAGAGGCCTCAAATAATCCCATGAAGCTAGGAGGCCTTATTCATTAAAAGCTACTTCCTATTAAACTCTTATATAAAATTTCAATAAATCCTTCCAACCATTCTATGAGACTACTACTTTCCTACTTTAGATAAGAGAGTTTGTGTATCTTGTCCAACATCACACAGCCTTTAAAAGGCAGAACCCAGATTCAAACTTAGCAATTTTTCTGTGATTTCAAAGCCTGTTACTGAAAACATGAAATTTTAAAAAGCTTGCTCCTTGGAAGGAAAGCTATAACAAACCTAGACAGCATATTAAAAAGCAGAGACATCACTTTGCCCACAAAGATGCATATAGAAAAAAACTATGGTTTTTCCAGTAATCATGTACGGATGTGAGAGTTAGACCATAAAGAAGGCTGAGTGCTGAAGAATTGATGCTTTTGAATTGTGGTGCTGGAGAAGACTCTTGAGAGTCCCTTGGAAGGCAAGGGGATCAAACCAGTCAATCCTAAAGGAAATTAACCCTGAGTATTCATTGGAAGGACTGATGCTGAAGCTGAAGCTCCAATACTTTGGCCACCTGATGCCAAGAGCTGACTCATTGGAAAAGATCCTGATGCTGAGAAAGATGGAGGGCAAGTGGAGAAGAGGGCAACAGAGAATGAGATGGTTGGATGGTATCACTCACTCCATATACATGAGTTTTAGCAAATTCTGGGAGATAGTGAGGGACAGGAAAGCCTGGTGTGCTGCAGTTCATGGGATTACAAACAGTTGGACACGAGTTAGCAACTGAACAACAACAACAACTGAAAACACTCTACTATATAACTTTTGGTTAGAGACAGTAGCTCATTTCCAAGGTGGAGCAGACTTATAAAACCTGGCTGTCTGTTTAAACGTCAGATTTGTATCTGGGATCAAAATAGATTATATATAACGTTGATATAGGAATATCAGGCATCACTCTCATTTACCAAACTTCAGTTCCACTGTAAATTGTAAAGCTTAATAACTCAGCCAATAAATTGTAGGAGAGATTTACCTACCTATAGCTCAAATAGAACTGATCTCTGTTTCATTTTAAAAATTAATTAATTAATGCCATTAAAAGACTGAGATATAGAATAGGCATGAGAACGGGGATGATTAAAATGGAGGATATGAAAACAACAATAAGGACTAGGTGAAGACATTTCAAGGATTAATGATTAGAAAGAAAAAGTGAAATGTGATGAGTGGGAGTAAAAATAGGATACTGAGAAATGTTAAGACCATGTGGTTGCCAAGGAGACACCAAATCGTGCTGTGGATGACCTAGCTAAGAGAAATATTCATCACAGAGAAAATAAATGATTTTGAGAGAGATATAAAGACAATCATATTCTAAAGCAGCATATGGGGAAATAAGACATACTAGAACATTTGGTTTTTGAATGCCTGGTAACAAAGAAATGTTCGGGAAAAAATAGCAATAGATTTAAGAATGCCAAGGTTGGAGAATTGTCTGTATAAAGGAAGAAATACCAGAGAACAATAAATGCATTTTCAGTAAAGGGCACTGGAGGATAATTATCTACCAGAGAATAAAGAGCAACTTTGCTGGTGTCACTGAGCATCAATAATCAGAAAAACAACCTTTGTGCTAACTTGCCCATAACAAAATTACTCAGAGTCCTGAATCACTTTCTGATTTGCAATACTAGATTTGTAAAATCAATTTATTTATCAGTTCAGTTCAGTCGCTCAGTCGTGTCCGACTCTCTGTGACCCCATGGATCGCAGCACACCAAACCTCCCTGTCCATCACCAACTCCCGGAGTTCACTCAGACTCACGTCCATCAAGTCAGTGATGCCATCCAGCCATCTCATCCTCTGTCGTCCCCTTCTCCTCTTGCCCCCAATCCCTCCCAGCATCAGAGTCTTTTCCAATGAGTCAACTCTTCGCATGAGGTGGCCAAAGTACTGGAGTTTCAGCTTCAGCATCATTCCTTCCAAAGAAATCCCAGGACTGATCTCCTTGAGAACGGACTGGTTGGATCTCCTTGCTGTCCAAGGGACTCTCAAGAGTCTTCTCCAACACCACAGTTCAAAAGCATCAATTCTTTGGCGCTCAGCCTTCTTCACAGTCCAACTCTCACATCCATACATGACCACAGGAAAAACCATAGCCTTGACTAGACGGATCTTAGTCGGCAAAGTAATGTCTCTGTTTTTGAATATGCTATCTAGGTTGGTCATAACTTTCCTTCCAAGGAGTAAGCGTCTTTTAATTTCATGGCTACAATCACCCACCTATCATTTAATACATTCTGCATTGTCAGCCACCAGGTGACTGCTGATGCTGTACTTATAAAACAACATGCAATCACTAACATTACTGTCACTATAGTTAGGAGAAGATATGAGCAAAGCACAGTACAAAAAAATGCATTTTTCTATTAAAAACCGAACTATTTGGTTTATCTCTACCTATTACATGGCACTGAGCTCAATGCCTTGTATATACTACTTGGTTATGAATCCCACTGAACAAAGCATTAATACAAACTATTCACAATGATAAAGTGGGAGTACTTTTAGAATGAGAAATTGGGAACAGTTGGAATTTTATATATATATATATATATGTATATATATATATATATATATATACATACACATACACAAACTAACGTTTATATTTTCTCAAATTTTTAGAACTTTCATTGATAAAACTTAATTTTTAATGGAGCAAATTTTTTTTTTTAAATGGTGAAACTACTTGAGTTTGAGAATATCATTGATGGTATCATCTACACATAATTAATTTCTCACTAACTTCTGTCAACATAAGAAAGAATTGCTCTTTGATTTACTTGACTCTGCTGCTGCTAAGTCACTTCAGTCGTGTCCGACTCTGTGTGACCCCATAGACGGAACCCACCAGGCTCCCCCGTCCCTGGGATTCTCCCGGCAAGAACACTGGAGTCTATTACTTGGTAAATATAGAAGAACGTGTACATGCTTACATACTGGGCTGGCCAAAACGTTTGTTTGCATTTTTCTGTAAGGCCTTACAGAGTGCGTGCTCCAAAAGAGCATCCTTACTTCTCAGAAAGAATTGTAAAAAAAAACCCCAAAACAAAAAAACCCAACAGATTTTAAAGAAATACATGGAAATTCAATTGATTCAAAAAAAATAAAGAGAGAGAGAGAGAGAAATTTCTACTTAGTAAAGATACCATTGTGTTTAAAGGGAAAAAAAATTATTGCCTATAATATCCAATTTATTCTTGACAATTGCAAACGTCCATATTTCTTTCCCACATACCATTTTCAGATTTTCCTGACTCATGAAATCAATCAGCTTAATCTCAAAAAGCATATTTCAAAGAAACTGACCATCAAAATGGATCATTCACCTATTTCATTAGCTCAGTTTGGAGCAATATCAGTAATACTATTCTGAATTTCTATAAAAACTTTTCTTTAAGGATAACGTTTAAGGAACTGTTTAATAAATAGTGATATCAACCATATAAGTTTTAAAATACAGCTTGGTCAAGATTTCAAATGTTGGCCTGGATTTTAGTTTGATCTAAATAATAAAAACTACTCCATGGTAAAATATGAATATATTCTATTTGATTTAAAATAAAAATGAATTTCTTGAGATAACTTGCCAGGTATTCTGGATTCTTCATGTGAAAAGAGCTAAAATAAAACAAACGACATTCAAATATTTTGATTCATTATTCAAGGGACTAGTCTTGTGTTATACCTTATGCTTTAATTTGAGGAATATCTTTAAATGTGCAATATATTTTAGGTGATAGCTTAGTTAACTACTTATTTTTTTCTCTTTCCCCTAGTAATTTCACAATACAATGGCAACAGACTGGTCAGGGCACTGCATATGACTAGGAGGCTTCTGGTACTCTTCAATTCATGTCAAACTACATTTATCTCTGCATTTTCAATCCTATTAATTAAAAATACAAAGACTTATTCAAAGTGTCACAACAGTCACTGCAAAATTACTTGGCCTCTAGATATCTGAAGACCTTGTCTTGTGACCTTGTCGAGTACAATAATTTTTGAAAAATGACACTCTAATTGGAAATACTTTCCTTAATTATATTGGCTACTTTCAGTATGAGGTCATCATTTAAACATGTGTTGGTGTTTTGAGTGAGGAGTGTGTGTGTATGGTTAGGTGGACTTGCAAGGATGAGAACCTGAGAAGCCAGGGTGAAAGTGAAAGTGTTGGTCACTCAATTGTGTCTGACACTTTGTGATCCCATGAACTATAGCCCATCAGGCTCCTTTATGCATGGAATTCTTCAAGCAAGAATACTGCAGTAGGTTGCTACTTCCTTCTCCAGGGAATCTTCCTGACTCAGGGATCTAACCAGGGTCTTCTGTACTGCAGACAAATTCTTTACCATCAGAGCTACCAGGGAAGCCTAAGAAGGCAGGAAGACGGTATAAATGATCTATAATGTGTTAGAAAAACAGTATTTTTATTTATAATTTCTTGCACTCTCAAGAATTGTCCATATTACTTTTGTATAAGCAAAATAGGCATAAAATAAGGATAGGCAGCTGTTGCAGTGCTGAAGTCTTTTCTCTGAAGGATTGGAGGTTGGTTGAAATACCATATTGTCCAAACTCTGAGCGTACTCATTAGCAATCATCATAACCCAGGCCTGGTTTAAAGTACAGCATCAAAGTACTGTTGTTTGTTGATGGAAAAATACAAAGCCTCTGAATTATCCCCATTGGCCTTGGGGTAAACTGACTTGTGTGTCAGAAGCAGTTCAACTCTGTGCCTTTTTCAGCACAACTGTACTCAGATTATGACTTCCTTTCCAAAGGTAAGAACAGCTCCAAGGTACTGCTGATCAGTTTTATTAGTTGGTTTCTAAGCACCTGACAAAACATGGACGGGCCACCTGGCTTCTCTTGGCAGCTAGAGTGTATGGTATCTTGTGCTATAATATTCATCATATACATCCTCATAGCGTTGTCACTTCACAAGAATAAATACTGTCATTTTATGTTGACTAGGACATTGCCCTGGTGGCTCAGATGGTAAAGCGTCTGCCTACAATGTGGGAAACCTGGGTTCAATCCCTGGGTCAGGAAGATCTCCTGGAGAAGGAAATGGCAACCCATTCCAGTATTCTTGCCTGGAAAATCCCATGGACAGAGCAGTCTGGTAGGCTATAGTCCATGGGGTCACAAAGAGTTGGAAACGACTGAGTGACTTCACTCAGGACACTGCCCTGCAAAGCTGGAGGTGCAGCCAAAATATCTTTGGTCAGTGAGAGAATATCATTCAGGTAGAACCGGAAAAAAGTGCTATTTTGTACAAGACAATTATACTCTGTAGCAATATGTATTATCAAATGGCCTCTTTTGAAATGCTGAGTTGTACAGAGCATTGAGGAGAACTAAATCATAATGACTCATCTTTGGAGAACAACTTGCTTACATATTAGAATTTAATCAATTTGGATATAATAAATTTGCACAGCATTTATTTCAGCCTCATTCTACTACCATACACTGCAGATGCTAGAACGCCAAAACCTATACATGCCCCACGCTCTTGCAGAGAGGGTTCTGGAAATCATGTTTACTACTTTCTGCCATTTAGAGAGAAATACGTGAAAGTAGCACCAAATGAATATTGATGATATAAAATAACAAAAATAATAAGGTATTTTACAGTTTAAAATATTCAGAGAAATAAAATATATGACAATTGTACATGAGTCAGGAGGGGATATAAGTGAAATTAACATGTTTTAAGTTTCTTGCTTTTCTAGGAAGTAGTAAGAGGATGTACGCAGGTTGTAATCACTAGCATAATCACAAGCAGGCCAATAAAAGAATGTACAACTAGCTATCTAATAGGGGTATTTTGAAATAAAAAACAGTTGATTAATCCAGGTAAAGGAGAGAAAGAAAAAAACATAAAGCACTTAGACAAATATAAAACAATAAGATGGTAGATTAAAACCTCAAGGTAAAATGAATTATAGTAAATGGAAACAGACAAAACAGATCAAAATTGCCAGACTGGAAAAAGAACAAAACTCAATTTAATGTTGCATAAATTGCTTATGACTTAAAAGAAAATAAAAGGGACCAAAAGGAAAGATAATGGAAAACGGATACATCATGTGAACACCAGGGAAAAGAAAGTCGATAAAGGCACTCTAAATGATGTTCTAAGACATCACCAAAAAAAAAGACGAATATTTTGTAATTATAAAATAGCCAAATCAACCAAGGACATATGATCATTTTGAATGTGTTTAGTACAACCTCACAGAGAAGGCAATGGCCCCCCACTCCAGTACTCTTGCCTGGAAAATCCCATAGATGAAGGAGCCTGGTAGGCTGCAGTTCCTGGGGTCGCTAAGAGTCAGACACTACTGAGTGACTTCACTTTGACTTTTCACTTTCATGCATTGGAGAAGGAAATGGCAACCCTCTCCAGCGTTCTTGCCTGGAGATTCCCAAGGACGGTGGAGCCTTGTGGGCTGCCGTCTATGGGGTCGCACAGAGTCGGACACGACTGAAGCAACTTAGCAGCAGTAGCAGCAGCAGTATAACCTCAAATAGTAAAGCAAAAATTGGTAGAATGAAAAGAAGAATTAGATAATCACAGTAGGAGACTTCAACTCATAGCCTTCAGAAATTAATCAAAGAGGCTAACAAAAAGTCAGTAGGAAATAAAAATTTAAAAATACAAATTAAAAGTTGATCTAGTACATATAGATATAGAACATGACTTAAAAAACTGAAGGCTCAGTTCAGTTCAGTTCAGTCGCTCAGTCGTGTCCGACTCTTTGCGACCCCATGAATCGCAGCACGCCAGGTCTCCTTGTCCATCACCAACTCCCGGAGTTCACTCAAACTCACGTCCATCGAGTGGGTGATGCCATCCAACCATCTCATCCTTGGTCGTCCCTTTCTCCTCCTGCCCCCAATCTCTCCCAGCATCACAGTCTTTTCCAATGAGTCAATTCTTCGCATGAGGTGTCCAAAGTACTAGAGCTTCAGCTTTAGCATCATTCCTTCCAAAGAAATCCCAGGGCTGATCTCCTTCAGAATGGACTGGCTGGATCTCCTTGCAGTCCAAGGAACCCTCAAGAGTCTTCTCCAACACCACAGTTCAAAAGCATCAATTCTTCGGCGCTCAGCCTTCTTCACAGTCCAACTCTCACATCCATATGTGACCACAGGAAAAACCATAGCCTTGACTAGATGGACATTTTTAAGTGTAAACGGGATATTTGGCAAAATGAAAGAGTTTAGCCTCAGACCAGATTAGAGAAAATTTTTTTAAGCTAGAATAATAACAAAATTATAATGTAGAAAAACTAAAATGTTTAGAAAGGAAATAATACTCTACTAAATAACCTATGGATCAAGAAGGAAATCACAATCGAAAAAAAATTAAGACTAAGTGATAATTAAAATGGCATATTTGTGAGATGGATATAAAACCATACTTATAGAGAAAGTTATTGTCTTAAATGCATATATTAGAAAAGACTCTAACCTCTTACATAAGGAAGAAAGGAGAATTCCATATAAAACTCAGGGAAGATAGTACAAAGTAAATAAGAAAAATGATTTAAAAAATCAGTATGATTATTTTCTATTTCAACAAAGACAAAAGTTGGCTTTTCAAAGTGACTTTGAAAGGATTATTTTCTATTTCAACAAAGACAAAAGTTGGCTTTTCAAAGTGACTTTAGAAATGGTAGAGCCTTGCTCCTTGGTATATAACCAAGCTAAATGTCTATCAACAGTGAAGAGATAAAGAAGATGTGGTTTATACATACAATGGAACTACTCAGTCATCAAAAATGAAACACTGCCATTTGCAAAAACATGGATGGACTTAGAGGGTACTCTGCTAAAGTGAAATAAGCCAGACAGAGAAAGACAAATACTTATGATATCACTTATATGTGGAATCTAAAAAATAAAAGGAACTAGTGAATACAACAACAAAAAAAGCAAATTAACAGATACAGAGAACAAAGTAGTGACTATCATTGGGGAGAGGCAAGAGAGGAGGGGCAATATAGGAGTTGAGGTTTAAGAGGTATAAACTATTATGTATAAAATAAGCTATAGGTATATACTGTATAATACAAGGAATATAGCCAATATTTTATATGAACTATTAATAGATTATAATCTTAAAAACTGTAAATCACTATATTGTACAGCTGTAACTTATATAATACTATACATCAACTATACTTCAATAAAAAATAAGATGACAACCAGCCCAGAGAAGCAATATTCATTAATGTTATGGGAGGTATTTGTCATCAAGTGTAAATTACAAACTATCACCATTATTGCTTTTTAGAGTTATTAAAGAACTGTTTTCCCTTTTCTTTAATACTAAGATTATAGCAGCTGGATGAAAAAAGAAAAATAGTTCTTTGGCCTATGTACAGTCAAGAAATCAAGAAGATAATTTGGTGTTCTCTGTTTACCTAGATAGAAGGACACACATGATCTGGAGTATACTGACCAAAACTCTGCCCTGCTGAAGCCTGTAACAGAATAATTTGGGTTTGTATTTTGCTCTGTGTACAACTCAGGAGTTCCAAGAAGGCAGCCAAGCCCTTAATATCACACAGGGTACAAGAGTGAAAGCCATCTGAATTCTACAGCTCTTCTGAGAGTTGACTGAGATCTGACTCTCGTCAATGCCTGCACACACCGAAGAGGAATGGCCATGAGGCCTGGAAGCAGATGGGATAGCTGGAGTGCCTTTTAGGGCAACAAAGGGAAAGAGGAAAAGTTCTTGATATTGGAAAGAGGTCAAGATTTAGAAGGTTCACTGAGATACAGAATCTGGCAAGACAAGGGGTGTCTGTACAGTGCACCCAGAGAGGCTGGATGCTTTGCCCCTAGTCCTCTTAGAGATTTGTGAACACCAAGCATGGACTAGAAGTGGTGGAGAAGCAGAGTCTGAAAGGGCCAAACTAGCTGGATAATGGCCTTCTCCATATATTCCAGTAAGATCTAGTGATCCATAACTAGAGCTATGATCCTCACTTGCTTTGGCACCATTTAAGATCCCAAACATTTGCACAACGCTTGGGACAGGAGGGCTTCCTTGGTGGCTCAGCTGGTAAAGAATCTGCCTGCAATGCAGGAGACCTGGGTTTGATCAATAGGTTGGAAAGATCCCCTGGAGAAGGGAACGGATACCCGCTCTAGTATTCTGGCCTGGAGAATTCCATGGACTGTATAGTCCATGGGGTTGCAAAGAGTCAGACACGACTGAGCAACTTTCACTTTCAACTTGAGACAAGAGAGCAAAAAAAGGTACAAATTACCAATATTATAAATGAAAATTACATGTAAAATAAGATACCATAAACAATATCAATAAATCTGCAAATTTAGAAAGCAAGACAACAATCTGGAAAAACACAACATATTAAAAACACATCTAAGTAGAAATAAAAATATAAATACATTTAATAAATTTAATTTAAAATTGAACAACTTGCCACAAAGAAAACATTAGGCCAAGGTGGCATCCTAGAATACTCTCCCAATCATGTTTGATAAAGAATACCAAACCTAAACAAATAGGTTTGGTATGTAAAATTTTCATCCAAAGATTAAAAGAAGGAAAATTTCCAAAATTATTTTATAGGGTTAAATGTCTCATAAATATAGATGTTGGACAATGAATATGAAACATGAATATAAAGTATTAACAATCCAAGTCCAGCAACATAGAACAAATACGATAACATCATAACCCAGTTGAGTTTATTTTAGGAATTCAGGATTGGTATAATAATAAAAAATAAAAAAATCATCTGATAATATTAGCATAACAAAAAAGAAAATTTATAGGACTATCTCAATAGATGCTGTGACAGATAGAATAATGTTCCTTCTTCTGAGGATGTCCACACCCCATCTTCAAAATCTATGAATATGTTATTTACATGACTTCTGGTCCCATCACTTCATGGCAAATAGATAGAGAAACAATGGAAACAGTGATAGACTTTATTTCCTTGGGCTCCAAAATCACTGCAGATGGTGACTGCTGCCATGAAATTAAGAGATGCTTGCTTCTTGGAAGAAAAGCTATGACCAACCTAGATAGCATATTAAAAAGCAGAGACATTACCTTGCTGACAAAGGCCCATCTAGTCAACGCTATGGTTTTTCCAGTAGTCATGTATGGTTGTGAGAGCTGGGCTATAAAGAAAGCTGAGCACTGAAGAATTGATGCTTTTGAACTGTGGGTTGGAGAAGACTCTTGAGAGTCCCTTGGACTGCAAGGAGATCAAACCAATCAACCCTACAGGAAATCAGTCCTGAATATTCATTGGAAGGACTGATGCTGAAGCTGAAGCTTCAATATTTTGGCTACCTGATGTGAAGAACTGGCTCATTGGAAATGATCCCTTTGCTAGGAAAGACTGAAGGCAGGAGAAGGCAACGGACAGATGATGAGATGGTTGGATGGCATCACTGACTTGATGGACATGAGTCTGAGTAAGCTCCTGGAGTTGGTGATGGACAGGAAAGCCTGGTGTGCTGCAGTCCATAGCATCACAAAGAGTAGGCCATGACTGATCGACTGAACATATATATAATATACAAATTATATATTATATATATGTATTACATGTATTTACATATTATTTTACATATTTATGGGTTTCCCTTGTAATTCAGATGGTAAAGAATCTGCCTGCAGTGCAAGAGACAGGGGTTTGATCCCTGGGTTAAGGAGATCCCCTAGAGAAGGGAATGGCTATCCACTCCAGAATTCCATGGAAAGAGGAGCCTGGCAGGCTATGGGGTCCATGGGGTTATAAAGAGTCAAACACTAATGGGCGACTAACATTTTCACTTTTACTTTCCCCTGAGGATGTATATGCTCAGTCTTCAAAACCTATGAATATGTTACTTTATATGGCAAGAAAAATTTGCAGATATGATTAGGTTAAGGATCTTGAGATGGACAGATTAACCTGACATACCATGTGGGTGCATTCTAGTAACATTAGTCCTTAAAAATGAAAACCTCTCCCAGCTGTGGTCCAGGAGATACAATCTGAGAAAGACTGAACCCCCACCTCCACCTGCCTCCACCCATACTGGCTTTAAAGATTGAGGAAGGAGGCCAAAAAATGCAACAGCATCTAGAAGCTGGAAATACTCCTCAGCTTACAACCAGTAAAAAATAAATAAATAAATAAATTATATATATATATATATATGGTTCAGTTCAGTTCAGTTGCTCAGTCGTGTCCGACTCTGCGACCCATGAATTGAAGCATGCCAGGCCTCCCTGTCCATCACCAACTCCAGTTGTTCACCCAAACTCATGTCCATCGAGTTGGTGATGCTATCCAGCCATCTCATCTTCTGTCGTCCCCTTCTTCTCCTGCCCCCAATCCCTCCCAGCATCAGAGTCTTTTCCAATGAGTCAAATCCTCGCATGAGGTGGCCAAAGTATTGGAGTTTCAGCTTTAGCATCAGTCTTTCCAAATAACATCCAGGACTGATCTCCTTTAGAATGGACTGGTTGGATTTCTTTGCAGTCCAAGGGACTCTCAAGAGTCTTCTCCAATACCAAACTTCAGAAGCATCAATTCTTCGGTGCTCAGCTTTCTTCACCGTCCAACTCTCACATCCACACATGACCACTGGAAAAATTATAGCCTTGACTAGACGGACCTTTGCTGGCAAAGTAATGTCTCTGCTTTTGAAAATGCTATCTAGGTTGGTCATAATATGGGGACCTTGGTTATTTAACCACAAGGAACTGAGTGCTGTCAGTTTCTAAAATGAGTAAGAAAACGGATTCTCCTCTACAACCTCTAGTAATGGAGGCAGGTCTGTGGACCCTCTGATTTTAATCCTGATTCATGCCAGGCTTCTGATCTACAAAAGTGTAAAATACTGTATTTTTCTTAAGCTACTAAATTTGTGGCACTTTGTGGCAGCAAAAGAAAATTAATACAAAGATATAAAAAACTTTTGATAGATTTCAATACCCATTCATAACTTTTAATATTATTTGCAAAATAATAAGTAGTTTTTTTAATTTGATGGAGAATGTCTACCAAAAAACACATTTATATAAATATCATACTTAACAGTAAAATATTGAAAGTATTCTCCCTGGGATAAGGGAATAGACACATTTATATAATAGCACGACATGTCCAACAGTTTTCTAGAGGTCCTAACCAGTAACAAAGCTGAGCAAAAGAAGTAGAATTTATAAAGATGGGAAACAAAGACTAAAACAGATAAAATGATTGCAAATGCCAAATTCTAAAAGAATCCAAGGGAGATAATTGGAATAAAAATTTAATTTTTTATATTATTCATTTTACTGGGTACAAGGCTACATAAAAATTAATTAAATTTTTATATATCAGCAACAAAATATTAGAAAACTATTTTTTAAATGATGCCATTTATGAGAGGATAACATTAATACATACAAATTATCCCGTGCAAGATATACAATAACTCTTCACATAAAACTATAAAAAATTATTGAAATGTATCAAATAAGGCCTAGTTCAAGTTGCTGATTTTTCCTAGTGTTTTATACATTAAATGAAATATATAATTTATTATACTAATTCTAAATTGTATAAGAATATGTATAAGTTCAAGGGTAAAAAATACAATTTTAAAGAATCATGTTGAGAATATACTCTATAAATTATCAAAACAACATAAAGCTATAGTAATTATGATAGTGTATTCTTCTCACAAGAACATTTAAATAGACCAATAGAATAAAATAGAGAATACAGAAACAAATATTAGATCCTTGAATTATAATAAAGTGATACTCAGCTCAGTTCAGTTGCTCAGTCGTGTCTGACTCTTTGAGACCCCATGGACTGCAGCATGTCAGGCCTCCCTGTTCATCACCAGCTCCCGAAGTTTACCCAAACTCATGTCTATTGTGTTGGTGATGCCATCCAATCATCTCATCCTCTGTCGTCCCCTTCTCCTCCCACCTTCAATCTTTCCCAGCATCAGGGTCTTTTCAAATGAGTCAGCTCTTCGCATCAGGTGGCCAAACACTGGAGTTTCAGCTTCAGCATCACTCCTTCCAATGAATACAACTCAGATCATTTGAAAAGGGAGAGTGTTTTCAATAAATGGTGCTGAGTGAATAGGAAATTCATGGTTTAAAAGAAAAGCTTTTCTATCATACCATCAACATTAATTTCAGTTATAAGGTACATCTACATATAGAAAGTGAAAGTGTTAGTCACTCAGTTGTTTCCAGTTCTTCCTGACCCCATGGACTGTAGCCCGCCAGCTCCTCTGTCCATGGGATTCTCCAGGCAAGAATACTGGAGTAGGTTGCCATGCCCTTTTCCAGGGGATCTTCCCAACCCAGGGATGGAACTCAGGTCTCTTGCATTGCAGGCAGATTCTTTTACCATCTGAGCCACCAGGGAAGCCTACATCTACATATGAAACCTAATCAAAAGGCTTCTGGAAATTAACATGGAAAAATGTCTTACAACCGTATGTTGGGGACAGCCAGGCTAAAGAATATCCTCAGAATATGCTCTCTGACAACAGTGCAAATAAATTAGAAATCAATAAATTATCTAGGATACTAAACAATACAATATATTGAATTTAAATGACAATTATAAACACAAAAGAAATCAGAAAATACTTTAACCTTAAAGATAGTTAAAATGCAACATAAAAATGTTAAGATACAACTAAAGCAATAGTTAGGATTTTAATTTAATTTATTATATTAGAAATAAATGTCTAGTATAAATGTCTTATATAAATAAATGTCCAGTATATAATGACAATGAAGATGGAAACGGCAATCCACTCCATTATTCTTGCCTGGGAAATCCAGAGGACAGAGGAACCTGGTGAGCTACAATTCGTGGGGTTGCAGAGTCAGACAGGATTTGGCAACTAAACAATAACAATATAATGACAAATCAGGATTTATGACAGGATTCTGCATCTGTTCAACATAAAATTTTACATAATTTATCATACATTTAGAATAATGGGTAATGGTGGGAAAAACAATATTTTCATTGCAAAATGATAAAAACTTACAGCAAAGTAGTGATGGGAACTTCTTCAATGTTATAAAAGACAAATATAAGAAGTTATAGCTAACATGATAGACAAAGTTTAACATCTGCATATCATCCGCCTGAGATCAGAAAAAAAAAAATCCAAGGACTCTTTTTCATCAGTTCTGTTTAACATTGTACTGGAGGAGCTAGTCATTGCAGCAAGAGAAGAAAAAAATAGGCATAGTGTTAAGAAAATAGTTGTCATTGCAGACATCATCATGTACATAGAAAACACTACTAAATGCACCAAAGAGCTTCTTGAACTTATAAGGGAGTTTAGAAAATTCATAGAATGCAAGATGACTCCAAAAAATTAAACATATTTTTATGTATAAAAATGTATACTTAGAAATTAAAATAAATTAAAATTAAATTATAAAACAGTACCATTCACAATAGTTTTAAGAAACATAAGTAATTCAGAAATAAATTTAAAGACATATATGTGAAACCTGTCTTCAAAATCAACAAAACATTGCAGATATTCAATAAAACAGCTTAACAAACTTGAAAAAGTACACATTATAAGAAGTATGCTATCAGACTACTACTATGATTAAACTAGAAATTTATAAGAGAAAGATTACTCAAAAATATTTGGAAAATGTCCAAATATTTGTATATTAAACAACAGACCAAAATAACTCATGGGTGAAAGAAAAGCCTTGGGAGAAATTTAAAAATATTTTGAAGTAAATGGAAATGAAAATACAACCTTTCAAAATTTATGGAAAATAGTAAAAGAGGTGCTTAGAGGAAAACTTACAGCATTAAATACATATATTAATAATAAAAACCAGTTCATAAATCAATGAAAACAAAATACTTGAGAAAATCAACAAAGTCAAAAGTTGGTTCTTTGAAAAAATCGATATAATTGATAAATTTCTAGCCATACGAATCAAGAAAAAGAGAAAATATATAAATTATTAATATTAGAAATGAAAAAGGTACCATCACTATGGATCCCACAGACATTAAAAGGAAATAAAGAAATATTATTAACAATTCTATGCTCACATATCGATAAAGATGAGATGCACCAATTCTTCAAAAGACACAACATATCAAAACCCACAGAAAAGAGAAACAGACAACCTGAATAGTCCTGTATCTATTAAATACATTGAATAAATAATTAACAACCTTCCAAAACAGATCAATAGGCTCAAAAGGCTTCACTGGTGAATTCTATCAAATATTTAAAAAAAGATACCAATTTTGTTCAATCTGTTCCACAAAACAGTAGCAGAGAGAACACTTCCTAAATCATTATATAAAGTTAGCATAACCTCTAATACAAGAAACTTTTAATACAAGAATTACAGCCAATACCTTTCATGAACACAAATGCAAAATTCTTCAGCAAAATCTTAGGAAATTAAATCCACAATGTATAAAAATAATTATACACCATGACCAAGTGGAATTTACTCCAGCTATGGAATATTGTTAATGGATCAATCAATTTCACCTATCACATCAAGAGGATAAAAAGAAAGGTGATATGATCTTAGTTGCAGGAAAATCATTTGAAAAATCAACCCCCCATTCATGATTAAAGCTCTCAGCAAACTAAGAGAGGAAACTCCTCAATTCGATAATGAACATCTATGAACAATCTAACAGCTAATATTATATTTACTGGTGGGAAATTTGGTGCTTTTCCTCTGAGATTGAGAACAAGGTAACATTGTGCTCTTACCTCTCCTGTTCAACATCATACTGGAAGGCAATAAGACAACAAAAGCAAATAAAATGTGCACAGATTGAGAAGGCAGAAATAAAACTCTTTGTTTGCAGGTGACATGATTGTATATGTAGAAAACTCCAAAAAATGGACTAAGAAATTTGCCTGAAACTAGTAAGAGATTATAACTAGGATGCAGGATACGTGGTTAATATGTAAAAGTCAGTTTCTTTCTTATACACAGCAATGAGCAATTTACATTTGAAATTAAAAACATAGCATTTACATTAGTGCCAAGAAAATAAAATACTTAGGTATAAATCTAATAAATTATGTATTATGAGTAGACTCAACATTGTCATGATATAGTTCTTATCAACTTGATCTGCAGATTCAATGCAATCACAATCAAAATCCTAGCAAGTTACTTTGTGGATATGGACAAAGTTAATCAAATTTTGTTATGAACAGGAAAGAGACCCAGGATAGCCAATGTATGTTTGAAGAACAAACTTGGAGGACTTACACTATCTGACATCAAGACTTAGAAAACTGTAGTATTCAAGGCAGGGTAATAGTGGTAAAGGAGCAGACAAATAGACCAATGGAACAGAAAAGAGTCCAAAAGGACTCACACAAATATATTCAATTGACTTTTGATGAAGACGTAAAGGCAATCCAATGGAGAAAATACGATCTTCAACAAATGGTGCTAAAACAACTAGATATTCACATGCAGAAAAAAATGGATCTAGACAGAGACCTTGCACCCTTTACAATAATTTACTCAAAATGAATCATAAAGTGAATATTTGTGTTCCTCCAAAATTCATATGCTAAAACCTAATACCCAACGAGATAGTATTGGGAGGTGGGGTTTAGGGTGGTGCTTAGGTCATGTAGGTGAAGTCCTCAAGAATAGGATTGATAATTTTGTACAAGAGGCCCTAGAAAGCTCCTTTGCTCCTTTCACCATGCGAAAACACCATAAGAAGGTGTTATTCACGAGGAAATGGGCTCTCCCCAGACACAATCTGCTGGCACCAAGCTCTTGAACTTTTCAGCTTCCAGAACTGAGAAACAAGTGTTGTTTATAAGTCACTCACTTTATGATATTTTTATTATGGCAGCCTTAATGGACTAAGAATTAAACGAAAAACACAAAGTTATTAAACTGTAAAGATAATGCAAGAGGAAATCCTAGGAAACTTTAGTCTGGCAATGCCTTTTTAAATACAGCACTAAATGCATGATTCATGAAAGAAAAATTGACAAGTTGGACTTATCAATTAAAAAGCTTTGCTCTGTGTAACACACACCCTGCTAACCAAAAGTAGAACATTTCACTGGTAAGCAGAATGACATAAAATGAAGAAGCAACTGCCTTAGGACCCAGCTTGCTAATATATGCACAGATCCTCACAGACAAGAGTTTAAAGCCATGGGGGCTTGATGGAATTTGGTGGTGCCATTCTCACTGCTCCGATGTGGCTGCAAATCAAATACTGAATGCTATTTTGTCTTTTTTTTTTTTTTTTTTTTTTTGTAAAAGCAAAAATCCTCCTTGGATTTCTTTCATTTAGTGAAAAATATACTAATGTAGATCAATAAAAGAGAAGTGGCATGCAGCAAAGTTTTAGAAAGCAGGGGAATCCCTGTATTGGGAAGTTTGTACTTCCTATTCAGTTTTTTGAAATGTAAAACTGTTTTGAGAAATAAAAATCTATTAATAATAATCTTTTAAAAAACCCAAGAAGACAAATTGAGACCTATACCATGTTCATGGATTAGAACAGTCAGTAGTAATTAAGATGGCAATAATGCCAAAAACTGACCTATAAACTGAACACAATTCCAATTAAAAAACTGTATTATTTTTATAGCAATGGATAAGGCACCAAAACTTATGGAAAAATGCAAAGTACTAGATGATTCAAAAGAATTTTGAAAAAGAAGATTGTAAGACTTGGCAATACATGACTTCAAGACTAACTGTAAAACTAGAGCAATCAAAACAATATTTTGGCTTATAGACAATGACACTAGGGAGAACTGTGTTCAACACCAGAACACAATATCTTTTTACTTTGAACTCAGAGTTGATGCGGATGCAGGGGAGTTCTACCAGAAGTGAAGGAAGGTAGAAGGAGCACCACTACCTACCTTGGGATGTTTTTCTTGCACAGAACTAATAGGAACTGAGAAATAATAATAGAAGTAATAGAGGATTGATGACATACTCTCAGTGAACATCTGCAGCTTTGTGCTAGGTCATGAATGTCAATTTCTAACGCTCTAGTAGGATTCTTACTCCTTCTTTCCTTCCATATCATTTAATAATCCCCTAAGACCTCCTTGACTCATTGGTAAAGACCCTGATGCTGGGAGGGATTGGGGGCAGGAGGAGAACGGGATGACAGAGGATGAGATGGCTGGATGGCATCACCGACTCAATGGACATGAGTTTGAATGAACTCCGGGAGTTGGAGATGGACAGGGAGGCCTGGCGTGCTACAATTCATGGGGTCGCAAAGAGTCGGACACGACTGAGCGACTGAACTGAACTGACTGAAGACCTCCTTATTCTCAATCGGGCATTTCTGAGGAGTCCCAACTCCTCCAAACTCCTTGTTACTTGGTATGCCCTGACACTTCCAACCTCACTGTGAGCATTGGGACATGGAATGAAGCTGGACAGAGGGAAGCAATACACAGAACATGGGGTGCGATTTTCAAGACCAGCGTTTCAGATTTTGCTCGGTTTTGGTTTCTAATCTTTACAGTGTCTTATCATTAGGTCTCTTTTTCAACCTGAAAATTGAGGAACTTGGGCCAAATGCCTAAGAAATCAACCCCAAGGTTCTACGGTTTTATGATTCTATGGATAATTTAAGTGACAAAACCAAATTATAACTACTGTTGAAACTGCACAGATCACACCCCACTATCTTGGTAACCTTCTTAGCACTCCATGTAGAAGCCAGAAACAATTGTAAATTGCATCTTACCTCTCTTACTTACAATGAAAAGCTGTTCTATGATTATGAAGATTCCATGGTAAAGAATTATGTTTTCTCAGTTGGTAATATTTCTTTCAAAAGTATTTAAGAGGTAATTCTTTTAAATGGTGACATTTCAAGGTCAACGTTTTCTGTGCTAATTCATTATTCTTGTATCATTCTTCATATTCTTCACAGACTCTTATTACCGAATTATATCCTCATATTAAAAATGCCAAAGGCATAGGGCTAACATTTTTAAATCCTTATTTGACACAGTCATACATGAGATTTATACTAAATGAACTGACCCTGGAACTTGCATTTGGCTACTTAGAATGTACTGTTGTTGAAGGCAAGTATTTTTTTGGGGGGGGGGGGAGGGGAGTTCTGTTTTATTCACTGGTGTTTCCACAGTGCCTAAAACAGTGCCTGACTCACAGCAAACTTAATACATATTTGTAGAAGGAATAAACGAAGGAACAAATCTGATTAGTGATCGAACGGGGGTCTAATAATTCTCTAAACCCTCAACCCTTGTTCCTTTAGTACTGACAGGAGTTACTCTTTGTCCTCATGCTTCCCCCCAATTTTCCTGTCTATTCTGGATGCAACTGTCTTGAGGCATGTGGAGGCAAGGCCAGGGAGCTCTCTTCACTGAGGGGTAACCGGAACTCCCACCGTCACAGTGATGGAGACGGGAAAAGAGAGGCCTCTATGCGGGACTCCTCTTTGAGAGACTAAAGCTGACGCCACCTCCCCCGTCTCCTCGCCCCAGCCACTCCGAGTTCACCAAGGATATCAGAAAAAGGTCCAAATGGGTCCCTCCGTCCCAAAGGTGCTGGTCTCACTCTGCTTCTGGTGGCGGAGAAGGCAGGGATTCTTTAAAGGGGGCCCCTACAGTCCCAAGCCCGAAGTGGCTGGGGTTTGGCCTGCGCTCTGAGGCCGCTACCCTCGCGGTCCCCGCCGGACTGCGGGCCGACAGCTGCGGAAGGCGGGGCGGCGGCGCTCCCCTCCAGGACATTGTGGCGGGGCCCGCGCCAGCCCCGCCTCCGCCGCCGCCCGGGCCGCCGTTCGGGCGGGGCTTGTGGGGGGCGAGGGGCGGGGCCTGCGGAGGGCGGGGTGGCCGCGGGGAGCCGGCGGCCAGGGCGGCGCTCAGACTGGGCCGGGAGCTCCGGCTGCGCGGGCTCTCGGCGGCCGCGGCGACAGCATCCTCCACCGCCTCCTCTCTTTCTTTTCTTCCCCTCCGCTTCTTTCTTTTCTTTCTCCTTCTCCTTCTTCTTTTCCTGCCCTGTCCCACCCCGACCCACCCCCCTGCTCCTTCTCCAGAGGACCTTAGGTCCTCAGGTCCCTGAGCGGTGGCAGCGGCGACTGCGGGTGCATCGTTTCCGCGCCCAGGTAAGAGAGCCGTTCCCCACCTCTGATTCAGTATAAACGTGCTTCTGCCTTCTGCCTCGCACACCTCGTGGAGGGAGGAGAAGGAGCCCAGGGAAGGAACGGGGATGAGAAGGGATTTGTCTCATCCCGTGCCTTGGGAGCAGGCACAGGTTGGTCGAACTGTCTCCCACCTGGCGGCAGCTTCAGGCCCGGCCTCTCTAGGTGTAACTACTACGCAGCAGAGGACCAGGGCTGTACCTGGGCTCTGGATTTGGAGAAGGGTGTGTGACCTTGGTAGGTACCGCTTTGAAGCGCACGGGAACTTACATCGGGTTAGGATACTTGTCTTTAAAGCTAATATTACCTGAGCTGGGGAAAGATAGACAATGAATTATACTGGGATAAAAGAGAATTTCGAAGTAGAGGTTTTTTGTTTAGGTTTTCTTTTGTTTTTGGTCCATCGAACTGCAGAGAACTGCACACTGACGGATGAGTAAGTTAAAGAAACCTTGTCAATTCGAAATCATTTCCCTGTAATTGTCCCAGACACAGCTGGAAGAGAAAGATTGACGAATGTTTATAGTTTTAGGAAAATGAAAAATTAATGTCTGGTCTCGATGGAGGGCGGGATACGAAAAAATGAGTCTGGATGAGATTGAACGTCTACATAGTCTTTCTTTTTAAGAGATGGGAGTGGGAGGCAGCATCTACGGTCCACCAGTTTTTTTCTTTTTCTTCTTAAAAGGCCTTTTGGGGGCTGCAGTGTTTGGTGTCTTCCTTCTCCAACTTTGTCTTTTGTTTAAGGATGAAAATTTAAAGAAAGAGTGTTTGAGAGGAGCCAGGAGTGGGGATGTGTGTGTTTGGGTGTGTGTAGGGAGGAGGGGATAGTAAAATGGATGGGGTCAGAAAAAAACATCCTTGAAAACTGGAAATGGATGTTAATACTGCCTGGCATCAGGGTTTGGGGACTTTGTCAGAAAATTAAAAAGCTTTCATTAGCTACAAGCCCGTTTGTAACAGTTGCTGGGTGCCATCAGCTGGAAGCCCTTAGCATAATGATTCCAGGACATAGACCCTTTATTACTGACTCAGTGTGAAGGGTTTTTGTTTAAATGCATACACAAGCATGCACAGGCGTATGGTGGTACACACCACACACACACACACACACACATAACACATTCGCACTTATACTATATACCTAATTTTGCAAAAGAGAGTAGTACTTAAAAGACGAGTCTTAAAATGTTTATCCTTGAAGGTTTGGGGATTATGGTGTGAATCAAATTTGTACTGCAGAACAAATAAATATATGTTGTTGGGTAGTATATAAGATTGGATGTGAGGCAAAGGGATTAATGAATATCGGTAAGGTATTAAATGTCAAAAATATGATTTATTTTGAAATGATTGGTCTGGGAGAGGAAATGACTGCTAGCTGAAATTGAGGTTTGCAGCCGCAGTGAGGCGATGGAGAACAAAGCCTTTTATGTGAGCCATGTTATGCAAAATGTCCCATGCTTGAGCGGCAGGTACCAGCCCAGTATAACGCATGGCTCTGTAACCCTGTCATTTCACTGTGGGCAATTATAATTTTTTTGGCAATGAAAACAGATTAAATAAATAAAAGCTCTTTAAAATGCCCAAGAGGAAGATTATAGCCTTTCACTTGAATGTGACACAAAACACCCATTTAGCTGGTCAGTTGCTACGTATTTTGGTAGAAATCTTTATGACTCTGTAAAAATATCATGGGTGTTTCAATCACCCCCTCTTCATGCACAGAAACATTTCCTTCCCAAGAAAAGGTGATATGCATTTTTCTCTTTCAATAAAAAGTATTGTTATGTGTGTGTATTTTAAGGTTAATTTCCTGATAAATTTATCTGATTATCATACCTTTATATCTGGAATCCACAGTTTGCATTGAGCAGAGCTATTGTGCCATTAGGATCAGTGGTACGTGCTATTTGCCTGTGCTTTATTTAATTTCAATTTTTAGTATTTCATAATATGCTACAGTATTATTTAATTTCCTAAAGGTTTTTTTCCCCATAAGCAGAAAATTGCTTAACATACATCTATAGATCTGAGCAATTAAAAATTGAGCTTCCTTAAAATTTTTTTTTATACATGAATGTCCATTTTCTCTGTTTTTCTCCTCTTTTCCCTCACCTCCATCAAATAACCTGTTTATCGTGACTCTGTCTATGCTCCTTTAAGCTTCTGGTTCTGTCTAGATTGTGAAGAGCAGAGCAGCTTTCTCAGGAATTTTGAATTTAGGATGTGTTCATTCTCTGTAGCAACTCTCCTAGGATGACGTGTTTATAGCACCTTCTCAGGGAGGAGAAGGAGAAAGAATGTGCTGACAGAGCCTGACCCAGTGAAACTGGCACAGCCATTACCTCATCCTAGTAGCTACTTCAAACTCATTGAGAGAGCAAGCACCCTCTCAGTGGAAACCAAACACCAGCAGCACACCCTCCTGATGCAGAAGCCTTTCGCTTCCCACAGCAGCCTTACTCTGTTGCTCTGCTAAGGTTAAAGGGATATTTCCTCTTTTACATATTTCTTTTCAAGGATCTTGAACTTGGTCATAAATATGCTGCCAGAAATGAAACCTGGCACAGCATCCCCTAAACCTGAAAGAATAATTTCATTCCTGTACCACTTTTGGCTTAAAATCAATTTGCAGATTTTCTAAACACATCAGAAGGGAAAAGGAAGAAGAATGCTTATTGGCATATATTTGCATGTTTTCTTATGATACACGTTTTTTGGTAAAATTTTACTAGCATCCAGATAGCAGACTGGATTGCTATGCTTTTGAAAAATGGGGTTGTGCTCTTGGACTTTAAAATGCAATAGTTATAATGTTTGCTTAGATGCATGACTGTATGTACATCCTTAAACCATTCATTGATGTCCCCATAAGATTGAGCGTATGAAACCAACTTGGAGATTTTAGTATTCAAGTTGATTGCTTTGGTTAATGAATTCCTTTCAGTGCTTAATTTCCTCTTGACAGATTAAGATAAAGAATCTAAAATAACAGTTACAGTGGATAATAACACTACCCCCAGAACAATGTCATATTTCTTAATCCTAAAAGCAGTCATTTAGGTAAGTTATTAGTAATGCATTAGTGAATGTTACTAAAGATAATATTCTGAAACAATTATAAACTCTTATGTCTCTGGTGTATCAGGTAAAGATGTCATTAAGCTCTTTGAGTCATGTCTGATTCTCTCAGATATGTCTGTCCTTTTGTACTTCAGTTCTTTTTACGCCTTTCTTAATTTGATCTGCTCAATCTAAACCTTCTTAAGTGTGAGCAGTATTTTGATCATTTCACTGATTTTTTTCCTCTCCTTTCATTCTGTTCTTTGTAATCTCTTGTTTGAATGTTAGTCTTCTCCAGGCATTTTGTCTTTAATACTCTTATTACAAACAGCCTTTACTCTTCATTTAGGAGAGCATTTATTCCATCTTATTTATTTATTTGTTTTGTTAGTTCAGTTCAGTTGCTCAGTCGTGTCCGACTCTTTGAGACTCCATGGACCGTAGCACACCAGGCTTCCCTGTCCATCACCAACTCCTGGAGCTTGCTCAAACTCATGTCCATTGAGTCGGTGATGCCATCCAACCATCTCATCTTCTGTTGTCCCCTTCTCCTCCTGTCTTCAATCATTCCCAGCAACAGGGTCTTTTCCAGTGAATCAGTTCTTCGAGTCAGGTGGCCAAAGTATGGGAGTTTCAGCTTCAGCATCAGTTATGTATTTTGTTTTGTGTCTATTATATTTCTACTGGATGCAGAATATCTTCCTGGAGACTAAATGTAGAGACACAGAAAGTACTACAGGGCTCCTGGCTTTAAGAAATTTTCAAATATAGTTAGACGAATTTGTTTCTTTTGTAATGGGGAATAACTAAAAAAATAACATTTAAATGAGCAGTTATTGTATTTCAGATATGGGACACAAGGGACTGCACATGGGGACAGTAGTGTCCCAAACCTCAAAGACAATTTTTTCTGTATCACTATGTAAATGTCCTAATGTAGACCCTGTATACCTAACCTCCTTTTTTCATATATGTATTTTCTCTATATAATTATATATAGAAGGAGAAGGAAATGGCAACCTGCTTCAGTATTCTTGCCTGGGAAATCCAATGGACAGAGAATCCTGGGGGGCTACAATCCACCGCATCGCAAGAGTCAGACATGACTTACCCACTAAACAACAACATATATAATTGTATAAATATTTGTATATATATAAACTGGGGCTTCCCTGGTGGCTCAGTGTGAAAGAATCCGCCTGCCCAATGCAGGAGACACAGGTTCAATCCCTGGGTTGGGAAGCTCCCCTGGAGAAGGAAATGGCAACCCACTCCAGTATTCTTGCCTGGAGAATTCCATGGACAGAGGAGCCTGTTATGTTAATAGGCCTTTTAGAGAAAATAATTAAGCTTCTAAGATCACAAAGCTGGGCTTCTTTCTTGCTTTCTTTTTTTCCTTCCTTTCCTCTTCACCCATTTTCATTTCTTCCTTTCTTCTTTCCTTCCTTTGCTTGTTGCTTTCAGTTTGTATTGGCCAAAAAACAAAACAAAACAAAACACCAATTTTTAGAAAATAAAACCTGCCATTTTTATTGTAATTTATTTTCCACTATATCCATGTTTCTTATTTAACATACACTTTTATGCCAACTTCTTCTCAGGGCTTCATCACTGTCTCGGTCCTTCCTTTGATCTTGACTTATATATACTCTGGCCTTGAACAAACTTTTCCTTGTATACCAGTCTTTGATCCTGTTTCCTTTCTCTGGAAAGCCTTTCTGAATCAGGAAGAAAAGTTACTGCCTTGTGTCTTCCCATTATTTGTTTGCAAGCTGACCCAGATTCCCTTATCTTATAGACAGTTGCTTATCCCAGCTGTGTTCTTACCAGCCTTCTTCAAATGACTTGAAAAAGGTAAACGTGGTGTAGCTGTACAACCTACTGCTTTCAAATGAAAATTTTGATTAGCTAACAGTATTTTGTTATTTTATTCACCTGACATCAAATAAAATGGAAACTGAGTAGTAAAGTCATCCGGGCTTTCCTGGTGTCTCAGAATCTGCCTGCCAGTACATGAGATGTGGATTTGATCCCTGAGTCAAGAAGAACCCCTGGAGGAGGAAATGGCAACCCATGCCAGTATTCTTGCTTGAGAGATCCCATGGACAGAGGAGCCTGGTGGGCTACAGTCCATGGGTTGCAAAGAGTCAGACACAACTTAGTGATAGAGCATGCACCCACAGTAAAGTCATTATCTGTCAGGCAGTCCACTGTCTTCATTTTACGCTAGTTAACTGCACTGATGTTCCCTTAAGTTGAACTGAATTAATTTAATTTTAAATAAAATATCCCTAGCTACATTGCTGTGTACAACGTTATCATTAGCCATCTTGAATCCATCTCTCAGTAATCATAAAATATAGTGCTTGAATGTCCATTAGGATATTTCATTGCTTAACTATCTAGATCTCCTATATTTAAAGCAAACTTGTAAGTAAATATACAAACTTGCTCATTTAGTTTGAGATAGAATATTCATACTGATAGAACCTTTTATATTGCATTAAAGTATTAATGGGTTTATTGTTGCCCATGTTGTATTGTTATAACAGTTCCAACAACACTGTATTATCTTGCTAATGGACAACAGTGAAATTATATAATAAAATGGTATGAGAAAATGTTTCCTAGTTTTATTGACTAGGAAGCATCACAATTAAATAATTCTCAGCTTTGAAATTGTATTACTTTATTTGGGTATTGTGCCTCTCAAAGCTGTAATTTAGTCTTTCATTTGAACGGTGTTTTTGAACAAAACAGTATTTTAAACAATAAGCTGCCTGTTTTTCTGGCATTTATGAGACCACATTCCTTTGGCCCACTTTGAAAACAAAGAAGCAAAAAAAAAAGTTTTTAGGATCAGTAGTGCATTCTTTTTATGTTAGTGTCATCTAGTATAGCTAGGAGAAGATCTGATTCTATAATTTACTACACATACTTATTATATCATTTGAATGAAGAACTGCAATCTGTGGCATACAAATCTTTGCTATATGGAGTTATAATACCTGTAACAACCTATTAGTCCATGAAATTTGTTCACTTTGTGTTTTCCAAAGGGCTATCATAGTGATATTTGTGTTTGTATACGTAATAATCACAGGATTGTTGTTGTTCAGTTACTAAGTCATGTCCAACTCTTTGCATCCATGGACTGCAGCACGCCAGACTTCCCTGTCCTTCACTATCTCCTGGAGTTTGCTCAAACTCATGTCTATTGAGTTGGTGATGCCATCCAACCATCCCATCCTCTGTCGCCCCCTTCTCCTTCTGCTCTCAATCTTTCCTAGCATCAGGGTCTTTTGCAATGAGTTGGCTCTTCTCATCAGGTAGCCAAAGTATTGGATCTTCAGCTTTAGCATCAGTTCTTCCAATGACTATTCAGGACTGTTTTCCTTTAGGATTGACTGATTTGATCTCCTTGCAGACCAAGGGACTCTCAAGAGTCTTCTCCAGCACCACAGTTTGAAAGCATCAGTCTTCTTTATGGTCCAGCTTTCACATTTGTATATGAAGAATTGATGCTTTTGAACTGTGGTGTTGGAGAAGACTCTTGAGAGTCCCTTGGACTGCAAGGAGATCCAGCCAGTCCATTCTGAAGGAGATCAGCCCTGGGATTTCTTTGGAAGGAATGATGCTAAAGTTGAAAGTCCAGTACTTTGGCCACCTCATGCAAAGAGTTGACTCACTGCAAAAGACTCTGATGCTGGGAGGGATTGGGGGCAGGAGGAGAAGGGGACGACAGAGGATGAGATGGCTGGATGGCATCACTGACTCAATGGACATGAGTCTGAGTGAACTCTGGGAGTTGGTGATGGACAGGGAGGCCTGGCGTGCTGCGATTCATGGGGTTGCAAAGAGTCGGATACGACTGAGCGAGTGAACTGAACTGAATATTGCCTTTCAGTTCAGTTCAGTTGCTCAGTCATGACCGACGTGAGTCTGAGTGAACTCCGGGAGATGGTGAATTGATGCTTTTGAACTGTGGTGTTGGAGAAGACTCTTGAGAGTCCCTTGGACTGCAAGGAGGTCCAACCAGTCCATCCTAAAGGAGATCAGTCCTGGGTGTTCACTGGAAGGACTGGTGTTGAAGCTGAAACTCCAATACTTTGGCTACTTCATATGAAGAGTTGACTCATTTGAAAAGACCCTGATGTTGGGAAAAATTGAAGTCAGGAGGAGAAGGGGACGACAGAGGATGAGATGGTTGGATGGCATGACCAACTCAATGGACATGAGTTTGGGTGGACTCCAGGAGTTGGTGATGGACAGGGCGGCCTGGCATGCTGCAGTTCATGGGGTCACAAAGAGTTGGATACAACTGAGTGACTGAACTGACTGACTGACTGACTCTGCATAGAAGTTAAATAAGCAGACAATATATAGCCTTGATGTTCTCCTTTCCCAATTTAGAACCAGTTCATTGTCCCATGTCCGGTTCTAACTGTTGCTTCTTGACCTGCAAACAGGTTTCTCAGGAGACAGGTAAGGTGGTCTGGTATTCCCATCTCTTTAAGAATTTTCCACAGTTTGTTGTGCCCACACAGTCAAAGGCTTTCAAGTAATCAATGAAGCAGAAGTAAGTGTTTTTCTGGGATTCTCTTGCTTTTTATTTGATCCAAAGGATGTTGGCACTTTGATATCTGGTTCCTCTGCCTTTTCTAAATCCAGCTTGTACATTTGGAAGTTCTCAATTTATGTACTACTGTTAGCCTTATATTAGTATTTATATATAGCATTTTTTCTTAGTTGAGATAAATTGTTATACAGTTGATTTATAAAAAATTGAAAATTGTACTTTGATGTTCACATGAGAATATTGATTTTAAATACACTTTTATAGGAAAAACAATGGTATTTGTTTTCATTCATAAAATCAAATTAAACAAATTTCAAATAATTATTATATTTTTCTGTGTTGAGAGATAAGATCCAAATTCCATTGTTCATTATTGAATTGAAATGATAAAGCTAAATTTGGTGCTCAATATCAAAGCATCTCCATGTTGATCAAGTGTCCTAAATTGAAATACTGGTCACTTAAATTTATCTTTTAGGAAGTGCATATGACATTGCTATTGCATGGAAAATGCAGATTTTCTTCTTTTTAAAGAGGAGAAACCAGTATTGATGGAACTTTAGAAATTTTACTTCTGAGAAAGCACCAAGCATCCTACTGGAAGCTACATCTCTTATGAAACCATGAAGTGGGTATGATCTAGGGTTTATTTAAATGGGTTTGGCCGCTGCATCTCAAACTAAAGCTTGCCTCGTTCATAATTGTATGATGTAAACTATTATAGACTATTAATTGGTCTTTGGTGAAATTGACATTTTGTGGATTTTTTAAAAGTGCTTGTCACTTTTAGACTCAGTCATAAGTTCCATGATTAGGGGGTGTGGTTTTACTTTATTTTGAATAGAACCATATTAAATGAAGGTGGTCCATATCAAAATTATAATTTATTAAACTTTATACAATCTAGGAAGTCTCACTGCACCATTTCTGAAAGACCTCCATCAGGTTTTGGGAGAAGAATCCTAATTTTTCTGTTAAAAAACTGATATTTATTTCTATTAAAAAAACATATTGAGCAAACATATTTTTAATGAAATCCTTTCCTTTTGCTTAATATGTTTATAGTCTATATAACAGAGTGACTTATTGTAACTCTGTTAATTAGTTTCTTAGAAGGATTCTGTGCTTGTACAAATGGAAATATAAAGTGTATTTTTCTGTGCCTCTGCCCTGTAGCATCAGTTCTTAAGACTTGCGAAGTATGTATAAGTTAGGAGCAAATGGTGTGAACCTCTGATGTGCGTGTAAGGAAACTGGGACAGGGAGTGGTTAAATGACTTTCCTGAGATTCTGAGTGGTGGAGCCAGGACTAAAATTGTTATTCAGGTCAGACTCAGCTCTTGGTAAGGAGTTGCCCATGAAGAACCATCTCACTCTGACTCTTCTTCCAATTTAGTTTATATTCCTGTTCTCTGACCTAAGGGTGGGGTGATCTGCCTGTCATACCTCCCCTACTTTGTGACTCAACTGTGATTTCACATGAATATAAAAGAAGGAGAGACTCAGCATTTTAAGGCCATTCCAACGAGCTCTGTGCCAGCTCCACTACTGAACGTGGTGAGACTAAACCTGGTCCAGGAAACACTGACCAGGCTGCTGCTCCAGGTTCATTCCTGTGGTTTGGATCTCTTAGGACAGACATGTAAACTCTCTGGGGATGTGTGCCCAGACTCAAGCTACTTGAAAAGCCAAGGAGCTTTTCTCTGAACTTGAACTATCCATACTGATGCCTCTAGATTGGTTAAGTTTGTGTTTAAACTTGACTCTGTGTACAAGAGAAATCCAACAAAAATAGCCGGTGGAAGCTTCTTTCTGACCTATAGCACTATGAAATTTTCTCAGAAATAGCTTTCCTTTTGTGTCTCCCCAGCTTTAACATTTTTAGCTAAAAGGAAGTGAGCTAGAAAGGCTGTGGCCTCTATGTCTGTGTCTGCTTCCCTCTTAACTTTCCTACTCTTGTATGTTTTGCTGTTTCTCTGCCTCTGGTGCTCCATGCCTCTTGTTTCTTTGCCTCATCCAAGGAGACAGCAAATTAAATAAGAATTAGGTATTTCCATCATTACTGTGTTCAGTAGACCTTCACCTGTACCTGCACTGCCTAGGCATCGTAGAGTCTTGACAAATATTTGAAAAGCATGATGGGCAAATTGGAGGAAAGAAATTGAGCAGAAACCATGCTTAAATATTTAAAGAGAAATATATTCCTAGTCAGTGAAAACTGAAACAATACCACTATTTAGGGAGTGAAGGAATTCTAATGTCCTCCTTCTGTTAGAGAATGTTATATAGTATGTCCTAATTCTCTAAATGGCCATATTTAATCTTTAATCAAAATTGTAGTTACTGTTTTATCATTGAATGGATGGAACAAAATTCCTTAAAATATTTTCCATGACCATTTGAGATAGAATGGGCTGTGCATATTAGCTTCTCCTGAATATCTTTATTTTGAGCCATAAATCTAGAAAAAAACCATCTTATTTGCACATAAGTAATTCATACCTATGAAAGCAAATCTTTTGAAATAAGATATACTGTCCTCTTCTTCTTAGATGTGATTTACTGAATTTGACCAGTCTGAAAATCTAAATGATCCATAAAGAGTTAATTATTGTAGTAAATGATGTTCTTGGGAATAATTCATTTTTAACTTTTGTATTATGAATAATCTATACATGCTATTTTACAGGCAATGCATATTTGTAAACTTGCTCATGCAAAGTTAGTATGTGTAACAGGGATATTATTAATCACAGTACTTGAAAAATTATAGCTTATTATTTTTTTAAATTGCCAAACTCTCTGAAATGTAAAAATTCTTGTACAAATATTCTTTTTTATGAAAAGAAACTTAGTGTTTATCTTGAAGATTTTTTTTGTTTCTAAATAGGAGAAAATTTATTTAAAAACTTTCACAGTCACCAAATTTTAACATTTTTAAACACTACAGGACAAATAGATACTCTCTTTTTCTTCCATTTAAATATCAGTCTAGTGTGCCCAACGTATTTCAAATATCATGGTTCATAAATCACTTATTTAACAAATGGTTGTTGGATCCCAAACATGCAGCAGGAACTTTTCTGAATATGTAGCATATTGGGACAAACCATACAGATCCCTGCCTTCATGGAGCCTATATTCTGTTAGTGGGAGACAGAAATTAACTTGTAAACAAATAAATGATTAAGCATTTCAGACATAAAAAATTACTGTAAGAAGTGGAAAAGAAAAACATACGATAGAGCTTGTCTCGGATGGGATAGGCTGCTCTTGGAGACATGAATAATGGAAAGTAGCCAAGCAAACAAATATTTTGGGAAAAAGTTTTTAGGCAGAGGGAACAGAAAAAGCAACGGCATTAAGAGCAGGAAGAAACCTGGCATATTTGAGAAACAAATGCAAAGCCAGTGGCACTAGAGGCTCATGGCCATGGTAGAGGGTAGTGGGACAGGAAATCAGAGCAGAGGCAGATTTCAGGCCTCGTGGGTTCTCTTGACCATGATAAAGGGTTTGACTTTTATTTAAGTGGCAGTGCATTCTAATTTTTAAGGTAGTAGAAGCAATTCTTTTTGAGAATCTCATAAGAGTTTTCACAGATTAATTATGTCTCCTAAATCCCTGTAGATACATCTGTAACATTCACTGATGTCTTAAATAACAAGAGAAAAATAATTTAGAAAATTAGAAATCAATGGTAGAGACAAGATTAGACTTCCATTGATATAGTCTTATAAAATGTTCTAAACATAGGTAACCTAAACTGTGTCATTTTTTTGAGATACTGGAGTATTACCTATATAAGTAATTTTAACCCTTGCAGCCATTTTGGAACTGAAATTAAGTTTTTTGGTTTTTTAAAAAATCTAAACAGAAAATTACAAATCCGTGTTTGAGAAAAGTAGTCACAGAAATAATTGCAGTTTCAGTATGAGTGTGTTCTTTGACTATTTCCCCATAGCATCTTTAGTTATAAATAAGATCAGGTACCAAGCAACAACCAATATGGTATTAGAATTTATAAATGAATTAAATAACCTAATTACACATATTTTACTTCTTACAGGTAATGACCTAAATGCCCTGAAATTCAGTAAGTGAACTAATCCAATTTCGTGATGATCTTGAATCACCTTTGAGATTAATGATTAGTGTGTGCCTTCATGTATATATTGCATATGCTAAAATACTTAAATGTGCTTTTCAAGTATTTCTAGAACAAGTGTAATGCTCTACTGAACTTAATATTAAACACAGTGTGCCAGACTTTTGATTGATTATACTTTTGGCATATTTCAGGGCTGTTTACTTTTTTCCTAGACATTTTCTCAATAGAAAACAAAGCTATTAAATTTTTTGTTCTTTCATGTAATGTTATTTATAGGGCATTTTCAAAAATCACGTAATTTAGGAGAAAGTATTTTTATTTTGCAATGAAAAATTGAATTACTGTTGTTCTTCTTAAAGCTTCTTTTCTTGACTTCCATTTTGTTTTGTTTCTAGGGTTAATTAATTATGTAATGTAAATTGCTGTAACATGGAGCAGTTAGCTAGAATGATATTTCTATCTCCCAGACTAACAGTTCCTCAAATTAAATACTAAATATATTAATAGCAAACGAACAGATAATTCAAATATATATTAAGCTTTAATAGTGTTCTTGGAATCTTATTTAAGCGTAGGTCTTTTAATATTGAGATGTCACTAAATATCAAATATAAACTGTTACTTCAAAAAACTAGTGAAAGCCTTTAATAAAAACAAGAAAGTGATTAATTTTCTTCTATATGTACAACCATGCTTATGCTGTGGAGTGTACAACATACAACATGTTGTTCTCCTCTAGTTTAGAGTGTAAAATATACAGCATGTTGTTCTCCTCTAGTTTCCACTCACTAGAGACGGAAATGGCAACCCACTCCAGTGTTCTTGCCTCGAGAATCCCAGGGACGGGGGAGCCTGGTGGGCTGCTGTCTGTGGGGTCGCACGGAGTCAGACATGACTGAAGTGACTTAGCAGAGACATAAGAGATAAAACTAATATCAAAAAGAATATAATGCACAATAAGACAAATGATAAAGAAGAGCGTGTCTTGTAAGTGCTATGTAAATTTAGAGGAAAGAAATATATCACCATGTGCAGAAGCTAAAGATTTTATGTGGGAAGTGAAGGATGTAGCCTGGGGCTGCTTATATGGCTGGGTTTAGAAAACACCCAGGTAGGATAATAGCAGAAGCAAAGACACTGAGGTGACAAAGAGCACAGTAAACAATATTGTCTGCAATGGGAGATTTCTTTGGGGGAAGAATAGAATGGGTAAGTGGTCTTGGATGTGTGCAGGTCCTTAAATACTAGGCTTTACTGGGATTTTGGTATTATCATAAGGCCTTTGGAATCAGTGAAGGATTTTGACTTAGAGAGCAGAGTGAGGAATTCAACCTTTTAAGATTAGCAAGGTGAATTTGAGAGGACTTAGTAGTAGGTCGAGAATTTTTACATATGATGTAGCATAGATACACCAACCTATTTAGAGGGAGAGACTAAGGTGTGATTCTGTACTAATTTCATTGTTAGTGAAATATACAAAATATTTCAAACATTAGCAAGAGGGTCAGGTTAAAGAATATTAACTTAGTCATAGTAAAAAGATGGGCTCATATTTTCCTAAAGCAAATACAATTTGAATTTCTCATGCTAAAAAATCACATTTTATTGTATATATCAGATGTAAATGGAGACAGTCTGTAAAGAAGGATGTAAATGAAGCGCACATATTTAACCTTAAGAATATCCATTTTATTATTTTAAATGACTGTTTCAAGGTGAAAATTGCTTTTCAGTACTCTGTGGGGTATATTTTTCATATCATAAAGCACATCAAAAACATGAGCAAGAATACTGGAGTGGGTGGCCATTTTCCTCCTCTATGGAATCTTCCCAACCCGAGGATTGAACACGCATCTGCTGTGTCTCCTGCAGTGCAGGGTTATTCATCCACTGAGTCATCAGGGAAGCCTCTGAGAACAACCACTGTAGATTTTGTAACAAACAGAATAACCATGACTTTATATCTTGTGATAAAGTATAGCTTATTATGTGATAACTCTAATAAATTGATTCAGAAAGCTTTTTCTGGAAAGAGCATGAGGAAAAGATATTGAACAGCGATAGTTGCCTTTCCCAAGTTATGATGCTGCTCAGAGATTCTTAGACCTGCATATGCATAGAAGGTTATGTATGTGGAGAATCTGCTCCCATCAGTGAGCTGAGGAGCCCTGGTTTAGGCTGAGGCATGTGTGGAAAATGCTGCTGAAAAAACTGCTGTTGACTTAGACTGGCAGTTAGGCCATTTCCGAACTCAGGTCAAAGTCCCTCCAGAAGGAGTGAAAACTAACTTTTCAATGGCACAGTTCTCTAGTGGTCAAATTTACTATTGTGTACCATCATAAACTCTAGGTGTACATGTATCCGCAGCACAGGATGTAGTTAAGATACAAGCAGTACTTCACATTTGGAAAAAGTGTGTTATACAGTTAGTTGTAATATAAGCTAATAATAGAATAAAAATGGACCCCAAATTGGAAAAATCTGTACAGCTGTAATAAAAATTTCATTTTGTTTTACACTTAAATATTAATTTACTGACTTTTATTTTGTCACCACTGAAGTTAATAAAATTGAAAAGTTAAACATTTGAAAGTATACACAGACATGATGATGACTCATCACTGAAGGGCTATAAAAGTTTCTTCTCCATTTCTGAGGTTAGAAAGGATAGAAGAGAGAACAGAGAGGGGAAGTGTCTGCTGAGTACTTTGTGTAACTCCAGGCTTTACTTGCATTGTCATTTCTGAGAGGCGACATTGATGCTCTGTTTTGTTTGTTATTTAGGAGACTACACACACTTAATTTCTTAGTTTTGCCACTACTTGTGATTGCTAAGGTCCATATTTATTAGTACTTATAGTCCTTTGAGGGCTTCCCCGATGGCTCAGCGGGTAAAAAGAATCTGCCTGTAATTCAGGAGGCACAGGGAACATGAGTTCAATCCCTGGGTTGGGAAGATCTTCTGGAGAAAAGAAATGACAGTCCACTCTAGTATTCTTGCCTGGGAAATCCCGTGGACAGAGGAGCCTGGTGGGCTACAGTCCATGGGGTTGCAAAGAGTCAGACATGACTTAGCAATTAAACAACAACAATGAGAATGAGTGATGCAAATAATCAGAGCTGTTGGAAAGATGAGACTAAGACATTGCTTTAGGAAAAGATGGATATAACTCTACATACGTGGCAGATGTTTGCCCTTCTCAGACAGTGTGGATTTTAAAAGGAAAGAACAATGGCTTTTGAAAAAAATTATTTTACAATAGAAAGGCAAAAAGCATTTTATTCACTAATGTATATGATACTGTGCTTTATTTCTTGTATATTAAGTTTTAAAATAATCCATCAGACTTACTGTGGAGAAAACAATTCTCCTAAATCCTTTAAATTTCTTCTTAGTGCTAGATGATCTTCATATATCCATTTAAATTCTCTGAGAATGTGTTCCACTTCAAATATAAGTCCTTTGGAGGACATGATGCTTTGGAAAGGAAGGGAAGAAGAGGGCAGAATGCCCAAAGGATTTGCTGTACCATTTTTCAAAGCAGAGGCCAGCTGTTTGGGAACTAGAATTAAAATGTAAATTATCAAAGGGGAATAATGAGAGCCATTCTTTTCAGACAATGTCCAATGCAATCACAGTGAGAAAAGGGTTCAGGGAGATTTTCTACTATGCACAAGTCACAAATGAATTGAAAGGCTAGGAGGGAAGTGATTTACAAGAAACTAAGTGGACACAACCCGCAGATTGTCTAGGACTCTGGGTAGTTGAATTAATTGAGGAACAGTACTTCAGTGCTGCTGGGACTGAATCCAAATTACAAGATAACGGTGCACAGAACTGAGGAAGTCACTGCATTAGTACCATAGCAGGACTATAAATTTAACTATAGTGCTGGCAGGAGTTGCATTTCATGTGGTTTTATGAATCAAAATAGAGGTCTTTGAATACAAGGCAGTGCCACATGCAAACAAAATAGGAAGATTATGCATGAGCTTGGTCAAAATTTTTGTATTCACAGTAAAACAAAAATCTATGAGAGCTTTCAAATCAAAGGATTTTCACAGATAAGTTAGTTTTTATTTGTATTAATATACAAATTTAAGTACTTTGAGGATAAGTCCAAAGGGCTACACATAACTCTTGTAGGTATATGTTCATTTGAACTTGGTCTAATCCTAGTATTTGGTGTCAATCAGACATCATAGATCTGTAATGAAGAAAACAACTATCAGTGAGAAAGGAAAACTATAAATATATTGATTGAGTTTTGTACAAACTATGCAAGTGAAAGAATAAAAGAACTTTTTTAAAAGTTTGGGGCTTGGGGGGGTCTTATACACATTTTTATAAAACATTCATCCATGATTTTGCCTTTTATATGACAATAAGGTTTATATAATAGCTAAGGACTAGGTCTCAGTTAGTGCTTGAAATAATAAGAGGTTTGATTAGCCAATAAATATTTAAAATTATGGCCTCTTCCTCCTCCCCCCACCATCACTTAAACACACACACACACATGCACACACAATATTTTATTTGGTTTGGATCCATCACTATTACTGGTCGATTAGTTCCATTTTTAAAGCTTAGCAAACACCTGTATTCTGCCAGCTCTCTATTTTGTATCTCCAGTTTGGGGCTTCTTTCTGAGAATCAGACTCCTATACCGCACTGCCTGCTGAGTGGCTCCACTTAGCATTCTGTAGGCACCTGAAACTCATCATGTTCATAATGAAACTTATTTCAACATTCGTCCTACATTCTTTTTATAGTCTCTATTTTAGGTAATGGAACTATTCCAAGTCAGAAACCAAAAGTTATCCTAGACTCTTAATGTATTTCCTAAATACTAATTTCTTTCAAATTTTTCTTTTCGTCTCTACTCTCACTGGATTGTCCATTTAGTTTATTGATTTTCTTGCCTCCAATCTTTTCACATTATATTCAGTCTTTAGAAGAATGAAAGTGATTTTTTTAAACTGTATATCTAGCCAGATCACTCTTCTGTTTAAAATCCTCCTTTCAGTGTATTTTTAACATAACTGTAAAGCTATGCAAATATATAAGCATGGTATCTTTTCCATCTATTTTCAGCCACCGCCTGCATTTTGGCCCTCTCAGAACTACCAAACTTACTATAGGTCTCCCCACAAATTACTTGCTCTATTCTTCCCATTATGTTCCCGCCCCACCCCCACCCCCCAGCTCTGCCCCATGGGTATTTGTTTTCCAGACTTCCCAGGTGGTTCAGTGTAAAGAATCCGCCTGACAATGACGGAAACACAGATTCAGTCCCTGAATTGGGAAGATCCCTGGAGAAGGAAATGGCAACCCACCCCAGTATTCTTGCCTGGGAAATCCCATGGACAGAGGAACCTGGCAGGCTATAGTCCACGGGGTCGCAAAAGAGTCAGACATGACTTAGTGACCAAACCCCAACTGCTTTTATCTTGCAAAACCAGATCAGCTTTTGTATTTCTCTCCTGCTGGATATTTATGCTTCTTGAGGAAAGGAACCGTCGTATTCATTATCATAAATTCAATACCTAGCAGAGGGCCTGGCATACACTATACACTTGATAATTATTTGTTGAACTGAATAATGCTGGTTTATGGTTCTGTTTACCTTTTGCTATTGATTGCTTTGATTAAATGGGTGCTTGTCTGCAACGCTGAGTTTCCATCCATGGAGTTAACTTTGGTCAAATACTTCAGTATACTAAGTATTTTCCTCATTAATTTATGCTCTTAATTGCTTCTCCATCTACTCAGAGAGCAGTTACTTCATGTTTACACCCAAAATCTGAGTAAAATAAAGGCTTCTTCACCTTAGATTATTGCTTTCTTAGTGGGTTCTTGTGAAAGTTCGCTGTGATGGAGAACTTAATTGGCAATGATGTTAGCATTTCATAAGGTGAACCAGGATACTAGTATGCTTGAAGTCTATATTGTTTTGCTTTGTTGCTGTTGCTCAGTTGCTTAGTCATGTCCAACTCCTTGCGACCCCATGGACTACACATGCCAGGCTTCCCTGTCCTTTACTGTCTCCTGGAGTTTGCTTAAACTCATGTCCTTTGAGTCGGTGATGCCATCCAATCATCTCATTCTCTGTCTCTTCTCCTCCTTCCCTCAGTAACCAGCATCAGGGTCTTTTCCAGTGAGTCAGCTTTTTGCATCAGGTGGCCAAAGTATTGGAGCTTCAGCATCAGTCCTTCCAATGAATATTCAGGACCGATTTCCTTTAGGATATCTGGTTTGATCTCCTTATAGTCCAAGGGACTTTCAAGAGTCTTCTCCAGCACCACAATTCGAAAGCATCAGTTCTTCGGCACTTTGCCTTCTTTATGGTCCAGCTCTCATATCCATTCATGACTACTGGAAAAAGCATAGCTTTGACTATATGGACTTTTATTGGCAAAAGTGATGTCTCTACTTTTTAATGTGCTGTCTAGGTTTGTCCTAGCTTTTCTTCCAAGAAGCAAGCTTCTTTTAATTTCATGGCTGCAGTCACCATCCACAGTGATTTTGGAGCCCAAGATTATTTTGTTTAGGTTAACTTAATTTAATGGTAAGCAGTGATTTACCAAGAAGATTAATAACCATTGAAACCAACAAACTGATTGGAAGTTTAGCATTATTGTCTCAAATCAGTGATGGAAATTAGGACCTCCAACTTTTACTTTTCTTGGGGACTAACATAGAAATTTGTATGACTTTTTCATTCAATATTTGTTTTTGCTGTAGGATTAATTATGTTATTTAATCTCAGTAAGAAAATTAATAATTTATGCCTAAATAATATACAGTGAACATATGAATACTAATTAGTATGTTATAATTAAAAGACTTGAATTACACCTGCATCACACTGTCAGGTCAAGTATAAGTATACATTCCAGTTAAATCCAGCCAGTCAGTGTTATGTATAAGGAGACAGAGCTATTGGTCTAAAATTTGAACTTGAATTGGGTTGCTAATCTGAATTGAAATCTTTGTTAAATTTTTGGTTGCAGCTTAATAAAATTACTTTTAAGTAGTTAGAGGGAAAATGAAAATTAGGGTATAATTTAGATTCCATTACACTGACTTCTCCAGGGGTATGTGAGTTATTTATTTAACATGGAATTTAATTATAATGAATATTTTCAAACTGAGTTGTCTTTGAGATTGAGACTAGTTTGCTATTCAAATAGCCACTGCAGAAATGTGAAAAACACTAGATTTCTGCATTAAATTTTTTAAATTGGAAGGAATTTTCAAATAGTGACTTTAAAAATTCTAAAACATTTTATAAAATGTCACACTTCAAAAAATATTTGGTTGTTACATTGTTAAAATCATAAATCAAGGAGCTGTGGGGGCTCCTCTGTTGATCCAGTGGTTAAGTGGTTAAGACTTCCTGCCTCTATCACGGTGGATGTAGGTTTGATCCCTGGTTGGGGAACTAAGATCCCACAGTCCACTCAGCATGACCAAAATGTTGGAAAAAAAAGAAGAAGAAACTGTGATGCTGGATGGATTACCAGCATTACTCTAAAGAAGACATGGTTTGTCATTTTAGTTTGCATGCAGCCTTGCTTGCGTCTGATTCTATAATCAGTAACTTCCCAAGAAGGATATGGCATATATCTGTATCGTTCAGTTTTAGATTTATAATCTAAGAGAATTATTCTAGTATTCAGATACTAATCACATAGTATTTGGTTCAGTTAGGTTCAGTCGCTCAGTCGTGTCTGACTCTTTGTGACCCCACGAACCGCAGCATGCCAGGCCTCCCTGTCCATCACCAACTCCCGGAGTCCACCCAAATCCATGTCCATTGAGTCGGTGATGCCACTGAACCATCTCATCCTCTGTTGTTCCCTTCTCCTCCTGCCCTCAATCTTTCCCAGCATCAGGATCTTTTCAAATGAGTCAGCTCTTTGCATCAGGTGGCTAAAGTACTAGAGTTTCAGTTTTAGCATCAGTCCTTCCAGTGAATATTCAGGACTGATTTCCTTTAGGATGGACTGGTTGGATGTCCTTGCAGTCCAAGGGACTCTCAAGAGTCTTCTCCAACACCACAGTTCAAAAGCATCAATTCTTCGGCATTCAGCTTTCTTTGTAGTCCAACTCTCACATCCGTACATGACTACTGGAAAAACCATAGCCTTGACTAGACAGACCTTTGTTGACAAAGTAATGTCTCTGCTTTTCAATATGGTGTCTAGATTGGTCATAACTTTCCTTCCAAGGAGTAAGTGTCTTTTAATTTCATGGCTGCAGTCACCATCTGCAGTGATTTTGGAGCCCAGAAAAATAAAGTCAGCCACTGTTTCCCTATCTATTTGCCATGAAGTGGCCACAGGACTGGAAAAGGTTCGCTTTCATTCCAATTCCAAAGAAAGGCAGTGCCAAAGAATGCTCAGACTACCGCACATTTGCACTCATCTCACACACTAGTAAAGTATTTGGTTAGACACACTTTAAAATGATGGAGCCCAGACTGGTGCCCTGTGATGAGCTAGAGGGGTTGGGTGGGGGTAGGGGAGGGAGGCTCAGGAAGGAAGAGATAGATATATGTGTGTGTGTATAGTTATGACTGATTCAAGTTGTTGTATGGCAGAAACCCAACACAAAATTGCAAATCAATTTTTCATGAATTAAAAAACAAATAAAAATTTTAAAAAATGGTTCCCTCTTTAAGAAATTTCAGAAATCACTAATAAAGCACAGTCCTATTCTAGTACATCTAGTGGGCAATAAGAGCAACCAATATCATTATTGTCTTTTTGCTTGCTAGAGAGGGGTTTCTGTTTACACTAAAAGGAAAAAAAAAACAAAACACACAACCAAACACTGTGGGATGCACAATGTAAATTTCTGCTTTGCCAAGAGTGATAGTGAACATACATGAAAGTAAAACCTACATCATAATCATTGTTCAGAATAGATTGACAAGAGTGTGGTTTCAGTGTTTGTGTTTTCTTAAAACCCCAAAGCTACATGACACTGGTTTTTCGGCAGAGAAATTGCAACACATTTAAAACATGTAGCCAAAAATATGGGTGGAGCCAAGAGAAAAGTTAGTACTCTTGTTTCTTATGGAAAAGCCCACATTGCTCAGAACGTAAAATCCTACTTGACCCATAGATAGTTTGCTTTGAGAGTAAGATGTTATTTGTATGTGACATCGTAACTATGATGGCTTATAACAGATGATCAAGAAAATCATGTTCTATCAACAGAACTAAACTTGGGAATGATAATCAGAAGCACTGGCAAACCTTTCAGACACCCACATCTTCCAAGAAAATTACTCATAATAGCAATTTTGCTTTGAGGTATTAGGCCACGTGTTTTAGTAAAATGTGGGTGTAAACTCAACCAGAAAACAAAGCATTTCCTTTCTTTTTGTCTGTAGACCATAAAACATACCATTAACTAAATGAACAAAAAGCCACGTATTTTTTTGACAATCATAAACTAAGTATCTTTGTTTCCTGCCTGTTACAGAATGCCATAACAGAATTAGTTTTACATCATGAGATGCATCTCACAAGCATCACAAGATGCCACACAAGTAAATGCTAAAAATTATTTGGATTTGAGGGGGTAGGTAAGTTTATAATGGCTCAGTTTAATTCCATACTGTGGTTATAAGCTTGATATGCTTTTAGAAAAAGTGAAATTATTTTAGAAAAGTGTCACTTTTCATATACTTTCTTGCAGTTCTATTCATTAACTAACAAACAGAAGTGAAGGAAACTTTAATAGACTGCTCAATGTGGTCTTGACAGACCATACCTAGTGTTCTTTAGATGTATATGGGCCTTTTGTCAACAGTTTGATTGTAGTTGCATCCAAGGGTCTGCCTGGGATTATTTTTCCTCCTTTGACTTAGCTTTAATGTTACAGTGTATATTTTATCTTTTTTATTGAAAAAGAAAAATCCCAAGAATAGCTTGGGTATACTTACCCACCCTGCCACCATCACCAATCTCAGTTTAAAAATTAAAAAAAAAAAGCTTTATACATTAAATTAGTTTGAAAATGTTGACTATTTAATGAACAAAAATGAAACACACTGTAAATTTACAGTGGTGGAATTTTTTGGTGTGTCTGTAGTTAACCTAGAACTATCTGGACATGAATGAGCCAAGGAAAGCAATTTTGTAGTAACAACAAAATTGTCTAAAATTATATTATTAAAATAGACAAGAGGGAAGGGAGATTCTAGCTGTCTTATCTTTCCACCCAAGTTTGAATAAATATACCTGGTTTTTCTCAGATCATGGTAATCAGTTTCTTCTTTGTGGAACTAATAATCGAGAGAGTCAAAGAGTCTGTTTCCTCACACCTTACTATTTTATTTACTTATTTTATTTTTATTTTCCTTACTATTTTATTTAAGTGGAGTAAATTCTGCAGACTTTAAAGTCTGGCCTCCTATTGAAATTTAATTCGTCCATGCCAGATTCAAATACAGAGAGCTGTACTCATTACCCAAGACTTCAAAAGTATGACAGTGTCAATTGGAGAGCAGATATTTTCTTAGATCTTACCTGTCTAGGTACTCTAGGTAGTTTAGGACTGTGTAGGTCCTTTAAAGCCAACAATTATTTTCTTTTGGCAGAACAGTAGCTTGCTTCTGCCCACGTCTTCTTTCCTTTTCTGGAGCTACTATCTAGCTACATGACTGGAGGAATGCAATGAAATACCACAGTAGCTGCCTGGCTTTTTCTCCCAGACCTGAGTTCTACATGGCCTGAGACTTTGGCCTTCCTGATAGTAGACTAAGACACGCTTTGTGTTCAGTCTTCTGAAGGACCAGTATTTAGCCCATTACGCTAGCCCATTGCACATTTCTGGAAAATGTGGTAGCCACTGCATACCACTGGTACTTAGGCCTGTGGTTTATGAACTAGAAAACCATGAAGATGCCATACCTGAAGTGTACCTTCAAAATGTCATTATTAGAGTCCTACTACTAAGGACTTGAACCCACTTCCATTAGGTCCTCTTTGATTTAATGCCTGATTTTCGTAGGTGTTAGATAAGGAGCTACCCAAGTTCAGCACCTTGGCCTAACAGAGGCAACTGAGGACCAACTCTTAGGTTGTAAATGCCGTGAGCCTTATTTGCCAGTATATCACCTGGCAAATTGGCTGGATCATAGTAGATGCATAACAGATTTTCTTAAATGAAAGAAGGAACAATAGGGTAAGAAAGCTGCTTCAGGTCCAACAGACACAAATAGTTAGCAAGGGCAAGCTCCTTAAACCAGAACTACCTGGTGGCTTGGATGGTAAAGAATCTGCCTGCAGTGCGGGAGACCTGGGTTCTGTCCCTAGATTGAGAAGATCCCCTGGAAGAAGAGGATCTTCTTCTTGGAGAAGGAAATGGCAATCCACTGCAGTATTCTTACATGAAGAATCCCATGGACAAAGGAGTCTGCAGGCTCCATGGCCTTGGGGTCGCAAGAGTTGGACATGACTTAGCAACTCAACCACCACCACCAGCATGCGCTAGCATAGCATGCTGGATGCTGGATTTGAAACTGAAACTTTTTTTGAAACTGAAACTGTTTTTGAAACCTGGGAGAGGGCATGGCAACCCACTCCAGTATTCTTGCCTGGAGAATCCCCATGGACAGAGGAGCCTGGCAGCCTACAGTCCATGGGGTTGCAAAGAGTCGAACATGACTGAACGAATAAGCACATGAGCTCCTTATCCCAGAACTACAGAAATGCTTTGAGAAGGACAGATTAAGAAATCCCGATGTTCAAGGAAACCCTTCCTTCTCTCTATAACCTAAACCTGTGTTTTCGTATCAAGTCCCACCTCTTCTATCAAGCTTTCCAACTTACATAGTCTGTACCAGTGATCTCAAACTATTTTGGTAGTTTACCATATACTAAAACAGCAGTGAGCATATAACCTAATGCATATTGATTTTATGATATTTTTTAACATTCCATAGATTGAACTGTTATATAATTATAAATATAAAAATAGAAATTAAAAAAGACTAAGTTAAGCAGGAAGTAAAGAGTAACTTTCTTTTGACAATCACAATTGCTTTATTAACATCTAAAAGGCAAATATGAGTAAATTTTGTTATTAATGAATTTGGATATAAATCTGTATTATACATAATCACCTTGTTTCTAATTTCTTTGACTGACTTCTTTTCAGATTGGTATAGGTTTTAGTCTTGGTAACATGTGACATCTGATGTGTTAGATGTGTTGGGACAAGGTGAAGCTGGCAGTGCCAAGGACAGTTCAGTTCAGTTGCTCAGTCATGTCCGACTCTTTGTGACCCCACGGACTGCAGCACACCAGGCTTGCCTGTCCATCACCAACTCCCAGAGCTTACCCAAACTCATGTCCATAGAGTTGGTGATGCCACCCAACCATCTCATCCTCTGTCGTCCCCTTCTCCTCCTGCCTTCAACCTTTCCCAGCATCAGGGTCTTTTCAAATGAGTCAGTTCTTTGCATTAGGTGGCCAAAGTATTTGAGTTTCAGCTTCAGCATCAGTCCTTGAAATGAATATTCAGGACTAATTTCCTTTAGAATGGACTGGTTGGATCTCCTTGCTGTCCAAGGGACTCTCAAAAGTCTTCTTCAACAGCACAGTTCAAAAGCATCAGTTCTTTGCTCTCAACTTTCTTCATAGTCCAACTCTCACATCCTTACATGACTACTGAAAAACCATAGATTTGACTTTGTGGACCTTTGTTGGTAAAGTAATATCTCTGCTTTTTAATATGCTGTCTAGTTTGGTCATAGCTTTTCTTCCAAGGAGTAAGTGTCTTTTTATTTCATGGCTGCAATCAACATCTACAGTGATTTTGGAGCCCAAGAAAATAAAGTCTGTCACTGTTTCCACTATTTCCCCATCTATTTGCCATGAAGTGATGGGACCAGATGCCATGATCTTACTTTTCTGAACGTTGAGTTTTAAGCCAACTTTTTCAGTCTCCTCTTTCACTTTCATCAAAAGGCTCTTTAGTTCTTCTTCACTTTCTGCCATAAGAGTGGTGTCAAGGGTCGGACACGACTGAGTGACTTCCCTTTCACTTTTCACTTTCACGCATTGGAGAAAGAAATGGCAACCTACTCCAGTGTTCTTGCCTGGAGAATCCCAGGGATGGGGGAGCCTGGTGGGCTTCCGTCTATGGGGTTGCGCAGAGTCAGATACAACTGAAGTGACTTAGCAGCAGCAGCAGCAGCAGCATCTGTGTATCTGAGTTTATTGATATTTCTCCCGGCAATCTTGATTCCAGTTTGTGCTTCATTCAGCCTGGAATGAATGAATGAATACCAATGAATACATTGGTATTTGTCATGATGTACTCTCCATATAAGTTAAATAAGCAGGGTGACAATATACAGCGTTGACGTACTCCTTTCCAGATTTGGAACCAGTCTGTTGTTCCATGTCCCATTCTAACTGTTGCTTCCTGACCTGCATATAGATTTCTCAGGAGGCAGGTAAAGTGGTCTGGTATTCTCATCTCTTGAAGAATTTTCCACAGTGTGTTGTGATCCACACAGTCAAATGCTTTGGCATAGTCAATTAAGCAGAAGTAGATGTTTTCCTGGAACTCTCTTACTTTTTTGATGATATAACAATGGATGTTGGCAAGTTTATCTCTGGTTCCTCTGCCTTTTCTAAAACCAGCTTGAACATCTGGAAGTTCACATATTGCTAAAACCTGGCTTCGAGAATTTTGAGCATTAGTTTACTAGTGTGTGAGATGACTGCAATTGTGTGGTAGTTAGAGCATCCTTTGGCATTGCCTTTCTTTGGGTTTGGAATGAAAGCCGATCTTTTTCAGTCCTGTGGCCACTGCTGATTTTTCCAAATTTGCTGGTATATTGAGTGCAGCACTTCCACAGCATCATCTTTTAGGATTTGATATAGCTCAACTTGACTTCCATCACCTCTACCAGCTTTGTTCGTAGTGATGCTTCCTAAGGCCCACTTGACTTCACATTCCATAATGTCTGGCTCTAGATGAATGATCACACCATTATGGTTATCTGGGTCATGAAGATCTCTTTTGTATAGTTCTTCTGTGTATTCTTGCCACCTCTTCTTAATATCTTGTACTTCTGTTAGGTCCATATCATTTCTGTCCTTTATTGAGCCCATCTTTGCAGGAAATGTTCCCTTGGTATCTCTAATTTTCTTGAAGACATCTCTAGTGTTTCCCATTCTATTGTTTTCCTTTATTTCTTGGCACTGATCACTGAGGAAGACTTTATGTCTTCTTTCTATTCTTTGGAACTCTGCATTCAAATAGGTATATCTTTCATTTTCTCCTTTGCCTGTAGCTTCTCTTCTTTTCACAGCTATTTGTAAGGCTTCCTCAGACAACCATTTTGCCTTTTTGCATTTCTTTTTCTTGGGGCTGGTCTTGATCACTGCCTCCTGTGCAATGTCATGAACCTCTGTTCATAGTTCATCAGGCACTCTGTCTATCAGATCTAATCCCTGAGTCTGTCACTTCCACTATATAATTGTAAGGGATTTGAATTAGGTCATACCTGAATGGTCTGTGGTTTTCCCTACTTTCTTCTTTTTAAGCCTGAATTTGGCAGTAATGAGCCAAATTCATGCCATGATCTAAGCATGGCAGCCACTGCCAGCTCCCAGTCTTTTTTTGCTGCCTGTGTGGAGCTTCTCCATCTTTGGCTGCAAAGAATATAATCCATCTGGTTTTGGTATTGACCATCTGGTGATGTACATGTGTACAGTCTTCTACACATTAGTCTCCTCTTGTGTTGTTGGAAGAGGGTGTTTGCTATGACCAGTGCGTTCTCTTGGAAAAGTTCTTTTAGCCATTGACCTGCTTCGTTTTGTACTCCAAGGCTAAATTTGCCTGTTGCCATGTATCTCTTGACTTTGTACTTTTGCATTCTAGTCCCCTATAATGAAAAGGACATCTTTTTGGGGTGTTAGTTCTAGAAGGTCTTGTAGGTCTTCATTGAACTGTTCATTTCCGCTTCTTCAGCATTACTGGTTGGGGCATAGACTTGGCTTACTGTGATACTGAGTATTTTGCCTTGGAAACGAACAGAGATCATTCTGTCACTTTTGAGGTTGCATCCAAGTACTGCATTTCAGACTCTTGTTGACTATGATGGTTATTCCATTTCTTCTAAGGGATTCTTGCCCACAGTAGTAGATATAATGGTCATCTGAGTTAAATTCACCCATTCTAGTCATAGAATATGGTGGAGTAGAAGGACATGCACTCATCTTCTCCTGTAAGAACTCCAAAATTACAACTCACTGCTGAACAACAATTGACAGGAGACTATTGGATCCCACCGAAAAAAGATAACCCACATCCAAAGGCAAAGGAGAAGCCCTAACAAGACGGTAGGGGGAGCAAAATCACATTTAGAATCAAACTCCATATCTGCCAGAGATGCTCAGAGGGCTCAAAGAAACCTTGTGCACACTGGGATCCAGAGAACCCACAGAGCCTGAGCCAGAACTGTGTTTGAGTGTCTCTTGTGGAAGTACAGGTCAGCAGTGGACTGCTGCAGAGTCAGGGGCTCTGGGTGCAGTAGACTTGGGTATTGCATAAGCCCTCTTGAGGGAGGTCGCCATTAACCCCACCATAGAGCCACCAAAACTTACACAGGACTGGGGAAACAGAATCTTGGAGGGCACAAACAGAAGCTTGTGCACACCAGGACCCAGGAGAAAGGAGCAGTGACCCCAAAGAGACTGACCCAGACTTGCCCGTGAGTGTCTAGGAGTCTCTGGCGGAGGCACGGGTTGGCAGAGGCGTGGGTTGGCGGTGGCCAGCTGCAGGGTTGGGGGCACTGAGTACAGCAGTGCCTGCATGAGACCTTTTGAAGGAGGTCTCCATTATCTTCATTACCTCCACCATAGTTTGGCCTCAGGTCAAACAACAGGGAGGGAACACAGCCCCGCCCATCAACAGAAAATTGGATTAAAGAGTTACTGAGCTTGTCCCTGGAAAAGGCAATGGCACCCCACTCCAGTACTCTTGCCTGGGAAAGCCCATGGACGGAGGAGCCTGGTGGGCTGTAGTTCATGGGGTTGCACAGAGTCAGACACAACTGAAGTGACTTAGCAGCAGCAGAGCATGTCCTTGCCCATTAGAACAAGACCCAGTTTCCCCCACAGTCAGTCTCTCCTATCAGGAAGCTTCCATAAGCCTTTTATCCTTCATCAGAGGGCAGACAGAAAGGAAACCACAATCGCAGAAAACTAACCAATCTGATCACATGGACCACAGCCTTGTCTAACTCAGAGAAACAATGAGCCATGCCCTGTAGGGCCACCCAAGATGGAGGGGTCCTGATGGAGAGTTCTGACAAAATGTGGTCCAATGGAGAAGGGAATGGCAAGCCACTTTAGTATTCTTGCCACAAAAACCCCATGAACAGTATGAAAAGGCAAAAAGATAGGACATTGAAAGATGAACTCCCCAGCTCGGTAGGTGCCCAGTATACTACTGGATATCAGTGGAGAAATAACTCCGGAAAGAATGAAGAGATGGAGCCAAAGGAAAAACAACACTCAATTTTGGATGTGACTGGTGATAGAAGTAAAGGCCGATGCTGTGAAGAGCAGTATTGCATTGGAAGCTGGAATGTTGGGTCCATGAATCAAGGCAAATTGGAAGTGGTCAAACAGGAGATGGCAAGAGTGACCATTGACATTTTAGGAATCAGAAAACTAAAATGGACTGGAATATGTGAATTTAACTCAGATGACCGTTATATCTACTACTGTGGGGAAGACATGCCAACTTAAATATTTATAACAATTCGTTTTTTTCCTCTTAGTAAAAAATGTGAATGGAGTTTCTAACATTTACTTCCTGTACTGCAATAGGGCCCATGTGTTTTTACTATGTCACTTAGTACTTGAATATCTAAAACTTCTTATTATTTGCCTTTGCTCAAGTATATTTATATACTTACCCATCAGAATGTCTGTAAAGGACATGAAGGTCATATCTTATACTTGAGTATCCTATGTATCATCTGAAAACACCTGTAAATAATGTTCAAAAATTATTTGATTTAAGGACTATAGCTAATTGGAAAACCCTATTTTTTGATAATTTTTGATTCATTACAATAATCTAAAGAATCAGAATCTAATAGGAATTACCTTAATTACCTTAAAATGGGCAGTACAGTAGACGGTATGAAAAAAGTATTTGAACTGTCTTGCAGTCTGTTTACTACTATACTGGAGTGGGTTGCTGAGATCTCCTGGAGAAGGAAATGGCAATTCACTCCAGTATTCTTGCCTGGAAAATTCAGTGGACAGAGGAGCCTAGCAGATATAGTCTATAGGGTCGTAAGAGTTGGACATGACCTAGCGACTAAACTACCACATACAGTAGTCAGATGTAATTACTAGAATTTCCAAGTTCTCTTATGAAAGAGTTTTCTTTTTTTTTCAAAGCTATTAGCAAGTTCGAATTTTACCTTTTATTTCTCCTGGCTGAGTAAGACCATATCTGCCGGGAGCCAGCGTGAGGAATTCCGCCCGTGACAAGGTCATGAGGAAGGAAGCTGACATACGCAAGGTCGTGATCAGACTTCAGGAGTTCCCCCTGGCATTTCCTGAGCATCCTCCCCCACAAAAAATAAGAATCTGCCTGCTTTTCCACTTTTCTGATATTCTCTGGAAAAAAGTCAACTCAGGGCTTTAGTCTTCTGCATTTGAAAGGATGTTTCAGTTAAACCCCCTGTGATAGCTCTCTAGTTTGCCTAACAGGTTCCCCGGACCTCTTACAGCTTGTGAATTGCTTACAGCCCCCCAACCACGAGAGGCACAAAGCTTAAAAGCATGTTAAAGATACAGAGCCTTTTTAAAGAGTTAAAAATTATATTGGTAGAGGGTTTTCACTGTTGACTCAATGACTGCTGCCAGGCCTCCATATTCTTTATCTTTTAGGCACCTGGGAGGATGTTAATCAATGTAAATGGGATATGGAAAAAGATATATAGTAGTTTTGATGTTAGCAACACTAGACTTTTGAGTTAATTACTTCTCTTTGTTATATATCACTGGACTCCTCTTGTGTCGTTGCTAGGTCATAATGTAACTTTATTTAGTGCTTTCTGAGAATGGCACCAGACTTTGGGAAGATCAACACAAATAAGTCTTCTGGTTGACAAACCCTTATCAGAAAAAAGGCTGTAAAATGTTAATTGGCCCTTTTGGCTGGAAGATGATGTAAATTACCTAAGACTTGTGTATACAGCTAGGTATGCAGAGAGAAAAGCCTGGTTTTGATAAGAGTCTGGACTGCTAACGCTGCATAACTTTGTGTTACCCATTGATCTCCATGTTTTATCAAAAGTATAAAAGGCCTTCTGAACAATAGAGGACGGAGCCAGTCGCTGGACTGGTTTCCCTCATGTCTCTCTCTCTTTTTCTCCCTTTCCCTCCCTCTGCTCTTTACTCTAATTTCAGGCTGAATTCCCATCTGGGGCGTGGAGGCTCACCAAGTCTCTTACTTGCCCTGGCTGTTAAGACCCACGTGAAAGGGAGCCTAAGGTGAGGCACCCTTAGATATTCAAGCGAGCGCCAGTGGCCCAACGTAGATGGTGCAGATTCCTTGTCTGGAATTTTATTGGTCTTCCACGTAATCCAAGTTATTCAGCCTTCTTTCTCCACTTAATTTTCCTATTACATTATTTCTCTCTAATCTAATCTTATATTTCTATATTAATAAATAAATGTTTTCCTCGTCAGCACCATCCTCGCTTCGAATTCCCTGGATCCACCAGGGCTGGACCCCAGCACATATCCTTTGGACTGATAAACCAAGAGATGTAATCCAAATCCATATAATTTGAATCTGAACAACTGAGTTATTAATACTTACTGTCCGAAATTGCTGTTTATACCCTTTGATACTGAGGAGTCATTGAAATGAAGTTGGGCCATGTTAGGAAGGAAGTTTTTTTTTTTTTTTTTTTAATAAAAGATTTCTCATTTATTCCTCACCTCCTGACTGCCTGCCTGGTTGCGGTCGGGGAGAGGGTCAAGGCGGGGAGTGAGTATAACCCTCAGGACCTGCTTCATCCAGGCTCCTGTTCTCTCTGAGTTCTTGCTCTTCTTTAGTCACTAAGTTGTGTCCGACTCTTTGCCACCCCATGAACTGCAGCATGCCAGGCCCCACTGTTTCCACTGTCTCCTGGAGTTTGCTTAAATTCACATATGTTGAATCAGTGATGCTATCTAATCACCTCATCCTCTGCTGCCCTCTTCTTCTTTGGCCTTCAGTCTTTCTCAGCATTAGGGTCTTTTCCAGTAAATTAGCTCTTTGCCATCAGGTGACCACAGTATTGGAGCTTCAGTTTCACCCTCAGTCCTTCCAATGAATATTCAGGGTTGATTTCCTTTAGGATTGATGGTTTGATCTCTTTGCCATCCTAGGGATTCTTAAGAGTCTTCTCCAGCACCACAATTCAAGAGCATTAGTTCTTTGGTGCTTAGCCTTCATTATGGTCCAACTCTCACATTCATACATGACGACTGGAAAAACCATGCTGTCTGGCTTCTTTTGGGTTCAGCAGAAGGGAAGCAAGAATGGATGATCAGCGGATGGGAAAAGAAAAAGGTTAGGTATTTATCTACTCTCCCCCTCTTCCCTCTGCTGCTGAGAATGCCTGTGTCTCCCTGGTGGATAGGGCAGGCCCCTATCCCTGGCTGTAGCTTTTATGGAGTCTGGTTATACTGTTCTTTCTCTTTGCTCCTATGTCCCAGGGATGAAAATAGCTTTGTACTTTTCTAGTTCCTAGTCGGCAACATCCCTTGTTGGTTTTGTTAACTTTATCCACACCTCTAAAGAATCCCCTCCTCAAAATACCACTTTTCTGATTGGACCATGACAGATATCCATGCTAAACAAGGTTGGAGTGTTTAATACAGATCTGAAGAAAATTTGCTGCCGGGTGTATGCAGGCACAGCTGCAGGAGGCTAAGAATAGCTCTGTTTGCAGCATCTTTTTTTTTCTCTTCAGAATCTTTTGCAGTTCTAAACTACTTTGGAGGGGTTCAGTAAGGACTTTATCTTTCACTGCCAGTGTTTCTCTTTTAATCTGATTCTCTCTCTACTCGTTCAGAAGAGCCTGATAGTAGAAGTTACCCTTGTTACTTGACCACAATAGTATTTTAGAATTGATGAACTTTAAAGAAGCATACCTCCAGAGAAGGCAATGGCACCCCACTCCAGTACTCTTGCCTGGAGAATCCCATGGACGGAGGAGCCTGGTAGACTACAGTCCATGGGGTCTTGAAGAGTTGGACACGATTGAGTGACTTCACTTTCACTTTTCACTTGCATGCATTGGAGAAGGAAATGGCAACCCACTCCAGTGTTCTTGCCTGGAGAATCCCAGGGACGGGGGAGCCTGGTGGGCTTCTGTTTATGGGGTAGCACAGAGTCAGACACGACTGAAGCGACTTAGCAGCAGCAGCAGCATCAAAGATGCATACCTCAGTCTTGCATTTATCGTTTCAACTTTCTCTCTCTAATTTTATATAGAAAATCTGTATTGATTGTAAGTGAAATTTTAGGCAACACCAAGTTGATGTACTAATAATTAAGGACCCAGAGGAACATCTTGAAATCAAACAAGGTCTTTTTTCAAGTCTAGCTTTCAGAGTAACCCTGATCATGTCTTTGAGGTTAAGAGTAGGGAAGCATGTGAGGTGAGAGTCTAGGTAGTTTTCTCCTCTAGAGATAGACCTGTGATCTCTAGAAGCTGACTGAGATGGGGGAAGGTTGACCTATATGCAAATAAGAAAGACCTATTTCTAGGAGCTATTTAGTTTCCCCAGCTTCTTCAAGGAGATAAAACCCGCTTTCATCTAGTCTCCTGGCAGGTCCTTCTCCTAGAAAGGCTTTCTATCCGAAACTCTCCTCTCCTTTTTTGAGCATAGATGAGTTTCTTTAATCTAAAGATCTCCTTATACATTTTGTATTTTCTCACACACCTAAGGGGGAAAAAAAACACCCTGTGGTATTTTAGTACCCTTTTATGATATTCTGGGGCGTGTCCCTAGGCATCCTATATTCTTCCTGCCTTTGATAATAACATTTCTTCTGACAAAGTATATCTTCAGAATGAAACTGTTAGTTGCAATAGAATAAAAACATTAAAAGATTGATCCAAATTTTTACATTTTTGATAGCAGTATGTTTGGTCCTGCAATACACAGTCCCATCTGTCATAATGCTCCTCCATCCCTCCAGTTCCTAGGCTGTAGACACACCTTAGTACCAGCCAACAGTTCTCAGTGTAAGTTGAAACATGGAGGGAGGCAGAAAGGTATGGTTTTAATATCTTATCTAAACTCCTTTGCTGAAGTCTTATAGCATTATTTTGTTTGATAATCGAAGGGGATGCATGTAGTTGGTCACTATCCTCTCTACAAACATTGTTGATCTTTCATGTATATAAATAATAATTACATCTCTCCATTTTCATTTTTACTATAAAATAAATTGAGAATGTTTAGCCATAACCTTGATTTTTTCCTTCATGATTCTTATGTTCCAGTCCTACAGATATTTTCTTTATCCATGTTTTCTCCTGCTCATCTATATTTTGAAGATAGAATAGCCCAAAAATGAATTCTGAGCTTATATGAAAACACATATTAGACAGAATGAAAATGTGCCTTATGGTCTTTGTGTTTTGTACTCTGTTATTACATCTCAAAATGACAGTATAATTGTAGAGATGTTATTATTTCTTTTGTAAACTATCTGAACCCCCGGATATTCTCTGCTTTAATGATGCATAATCAGCCATTATCTATCTTGTATTTATGCTTTTGTTTAAGAAATTAATGACAAACTGGCAATGATAGTTCTAATTTGGCACTTTTCTTGGCACATTCAGTCCTAAATTAGTCAGATTTCATATGTCAAAAAGATATTTTTTCCCCTTAAGAAATAAAATATGAGTCTGAACATTCAATATAAAAATATTCAAAATTGAAATGTATAGCTTTAATAAACAACAATGTAACATAATAATTTAAGATGGCTGAAGGTTAGGATTATATATAAATACCCATGACTATTACTGATTATATTTGTTTTCCAAAAGAGTAAAACCTAAGTCATCCCAAACATATTTGTGCCCATCTTACACTGAAAGTCTTGCAGAGAAAGATTCCATACATTCTCTTAGTAACCAAATTTCTTATTTAGAATTATTTTTATAGAATAAGTTATTTTTCCAACCAAGGGCTCCCTGGTTCTGCTTTTATTCAGATGCAATGTTATGTCAGGAAAAACAGTGTTTCTCAAATGAGTAACTGTTTTATTGTGGGCATTAGTGGCATACACAGATGGCACTAGATAGTCACCCTTCCATTGGTAATTTTTTTTTAAATAGCAAATTTTAATGCTATTAGTTCAGTCAATAGTGAGTGAAAAATCTCAATCCTAAAATCAGAGAAAAAGAATTTTATATTGTTCATGATCTGAGGCAGGAGTTTATTCATCTAAACTAATGTGTTAGAAAATCATCAGTATATCCGCTGAGTGCTAAATATCTTATACATTTAATAGCATTAAATTATAATATCTTCTATTGTAATAAAACATAGTAATATGTAGTAGTATGTAATGGCTTCCCTGGTGGCTCAGTGGTAAAGAATCCACCTGGCAATGGCGGGAGACATGGGTTCAGCCTGTGAGTCGGAAAGATCCCCTGGAGAAGGGAATGGTACCCACTCCAGTATTCTTTCTGGACAATCCCATGAACAGAGAAGCCTGGCAGGCTACAATCCATAGGATTGTAAAGAATCGGACATGACAGAGCATGCAGCAGTAACATGTAATATGTAAATATGTGATAAGAGCTAATCTTCACATACTGCATAAGGTTTGAGCATGTGCCTTGCACTCTTTCCGGTGTGTATAATCACTTACTCCTTACAATAGCCTCATTAAGTAGATACTGTTATTAACCTTCTCATACAAATGAGGAAACTAAGGTGAAGGAGATGTTAAGTACTTTGTCCAGACTCATACAGGTAGTTAGTAGTAAGGTGAAAATTTTATTCCATAATCCTGACAACAGGAATCAGCTTTCTTCTCTAAAATCAAATCATATTTGTTCTCTTTCTTGTGAGGTGATTTCAGATGTCCATTTGCTTGAAATATTTGAATTAGGTTACTTAGTAATATTTTTTCCATTTATTAAATTATTCTACAATTATGTCTGGTATCTAGTCCTTATCATCTATCACATTTTAAAGGTATGTTAAAATATAATGGATTAGCAAGTTATCTTATCTTTGGAACTGCTCAGCTCTGTTTGTAGTTATGTGAATGCAGGTCTGTATTCACGATAGCCAAAGCAAAGTGCAGATTTTGTTTACTCTTGTTCCATATTTACCATTTCTTGTAATGATCCTCAAATGCTTGAAATATAGATGCATCTTTAGGAAGATTTTCTGACAGAATGTAAAAATTATCAGTGTTAAATACTTCTGTAATATGTAAAGCATTAATAAAAATTGCTGCTTCAGATTTCTTTTTAATATATTTACAGCTGAATGACCCTGTCATTTAAATATTTTAAAGAAAAGTTGCAGTAATGTTTAGAAAATCAACTTAGAAATCCTAGGCTTGGGGAATGGTCATGATGATTCATGGAGAATAACTGGATTCTCATTCTTAGCTGTTAATCATTCACCTAGCTCTGAACTTGACTGACATCATCCTTGTGAGTACTACCACGCTTCTGCTGCTGCTGCTACTGTTGTTAGCCCTACAGCTACTAGCGCTACTACACCATTGTTGTAAACAGTTGCTTAGGTGTCCTAAGTACCAGGCATACTACTAAGCACTGTATCCACATTTCACTTCATTCTCACAGTGATTTTGTTAGGTTAGTTTACCCCAGTTTTATTGTCAAACCGGAGCATCTTTAATCTAAAGCAGCAATAAAATGAAGTGGCTGTCACCTAATCTCCTGAACATTTTGTCCCTCTCCTGCCACCGAGTCATCCTTACATGGAGTATTTACATGGCCTCCTTCATGTTGTGAGGTGCATTTGAAGAGCTAAATGGAGAATTTTCCCACTTTGACAGAGGGAGTTGAAATGGTTTATAACATCTTCCAGTGTAGTTTAGGAATTATATCCTCAGGCTGGGAGAATTGGTTCCCTGCTCACTGAATTAAAGAATGGCATGCCTGAGAAGGACTTTATTTTACTAAAGGAAGTTAATCTTTGGAATAGAAAAATGGTCTTATTGCAGAACTTTTAGGAGAATAAAATTATTGTTTGTTTTCCCATTCAATCACATGCATACACGCATATACATCCACATGTGGATCAAAGAAAACAGATGGGTCATTTTAATAAGAACCCTACCCACCAATAGGTGACCATCTTAATCAGAGTGCTTATTTAGCGCTCTGTTGTATAGAAGTATACTCTACAATGCATTATTTCATTTAATCATTCAGTCTCTTTTAAAGTGGTAGTTATTACTTTCTTGATTCCACAGATGAGGACACTGAGTCTTAAAGAGAATGAATCTTGAAGACCATGAATGATTTGTTTATGACAGCTGCCCAGAACAACATTTACTTCGGTATTGCCGTATCTGTTCTATATTCACTGAGTCTTGTAAAATCTTAAATTACCCATTTTGGAAAGATACCTGGTAGCCAAATTATCTCAACTAGAGAGCAGTGAGCCAGTTAGCCGGAAATTACTGCATATGTGCACAAGAGAATCCTGTGTCATCAACCAGTTTTGGAAGCAATCATGTCATAATGTAACAAGCTATTGTGGCCTCCAGTAATTCTTTCAGTTTATATTTTTTCTGAATGTGTGGGCTGCTGCTGCTGCTGCTGCTGCTGCTGGTAAGTCGCTGCAGTTGTGTCCGACTCTGTGCGACCCCATAGACGGCAGCCCAGCAGGCTCCTCTGTCCCTGGGATTCTGCAGACAAGACTACTGGAGTGGGTTGCCGTATCCTTCTCCAGTGCATGCATGCATGCAAAGTCGCTTCAGTCTTGTCCAACTCTGTGTGACCCATATGGACAGCAGCCCACCAGGCTCCTCCATCCACAGGATTCTCTAGGCAAGAATCCATTACCTTCTCCAATGTGTGGGCTATTTAGTGTGTAATGGAAGTAGTGCTGAATTCATGGCCAAAATAGGAAGGTTTCAACTCCAGTTTTCCTGCTTATGAGTTCTGTGACCTAAACATTTAACTTCTCTGCAAGCATCAATTTCTTATCCATTAAAAAGAATGAGACTGTCTACTTTGTAAACTTCATAGGATCATTGAGAAGACCAAATTCAGTACAGCACATGAAGATTCTTTGAAAACCGCAGGGTACCTGAGAAGTGTTCTGGGCATGAGGGATGGGGACAGGCGGAGGGTTAGGTCAGGATATGTCCTAAACATATAGAGACCTGAGTTTCCTTGCCACCTTTACCCTTCCTTCTTGAGTTAGGATGGTCCAAAGTGAGTTCAGAACCACATGCCACAATATTGCCACTATCCATTGCAACCATTTAAATGAGTTGCACCTGCAAAAGTCATCTTCATGGCATGTTTGTCTTTGATTTTGCTGTAACTGGCAAATCTGCCTTTTTGTTAAGTTAATAAAGGTCACACTGTGTAACCACTGTTGGTTATTAATGTGTCCTAAGCATCAGGATAATAATGCAAGCAAACAGGTAAAATTTTTCTCTCTGACAGAAGTCCTTGTTGTTAAGATACCAAGAATCCCATTTAATAAAGTAGAATAATTATAAAGGGCTTGGCTTGACTCCCAGAACAGGAGGTTCCCCAGTGAGAATCCAGTTGTTAGCACTCTTCATCTCACTGTTTGGAGTCACGGAAGAATATACATTATCCAGAGAAAGCAACACAGAGGATCTGGAGGGAAATTATTTCCCCCACACAATTCAAAGACTGTAGAGTTATACCTCTATTAGATGATAGGATGTATTCAAACTATACCGTTTGTTGATTCAAACTTAAAAAAAAAAAAAAGGTAGAAGTAAGAAGCAAAGGAAACAGGGAGACAGAGATTAATACCAACCAAAATGGGCTTCCCCATTTGTGACTCAGTGGTCAAGAATCCATGTCAATGCAGGAGACCAGGGTTCAATCCCTGGGTCAGGAAGATCCCCTGGAGAGGGTCATGGCAACCACTCCAGTAATCTTGCCTGGGAAATCCCATGGACAGAGGAATCTGGTGGGCTGTAGTTTCTAGGGTCACAAAGGATCGAACACAACTTAGCAACTGAACAAGTGTGGTATTTCTTTGGTGTGTGTGTGTGTGTGTGTGTGTGTGTGTACGTGTGCATGTGCACATCTGCACATGGATGTGCATATTTTTCCCCAGTAGGTTCCGAAACCATTTCTTTCTACATGGAATAGATGAGAGAAATCAGCCACCATAGTGTATGAATATTACTAATATATGACTAATTTTGTCCTCAGTGACAATTAGTAAGTATCAGGTTATACCTACTGATGTTTGAAAAGCAACATGGGTAATCTGACAAATTAAAAGCTTTGGGGTGTGATGCTGTTTCATAATAGAGACGTTGGTTTGCTCCAGAAAATCATTGCAGTGCCATAAATTGAGTGACTCAGGTGCATGTGATTTCAAGGAGAAAAAAATTTGTTAGAAACTGTGATCTGGGTAAACTGGGAAGGAATGATTTTCTTTTCTCTGTTTGCTCTCTTTTTTCACCTTCTAAATAATTGAAAAGAGATTTCTTTGGTTGTGGGAAGTAGAATCATTTAAGTGGGCCATTATAAAGTAAAAAATTTAAAGATATAGTTTTACTAGAAAGTAAAAAGCAAAAAACTTATTATAATATTCCAGAAAACCTAATAATTAAAGAGGTGTATTACTATTATGAGAAAATCATTAATAATAATTCAAAGTAAAAGTAAAGCTGTTGTTCAGAAGTCTGCTTCCAAAATTAACCTCAAGTACCTACTTAAATTCAATTAATTAAAGTTAAAGGAAATTTAAAATTTAGTTCCTCAGTTGCATTTTTTCAGGACTCCATATGGCTAGTGGCTACTGTATTAGTTCAGAAAGTTCCTCATTTTAGTAAACGTAAATATGTTTTTAAGATAATACTTAAATTTTCTATAGCACTTTTTCTCTCAACTTCGTTTTAAATTCTTCAGTTGAAGATCATCTTATCATGGTGATTTTCAGGAGTCCAGCCTCTTTAAGGAATGAGGAGGAATGTGTATGTGATTGTCTCTTTACTTGCCTGCTCATCTGTCAGCCCCAGGACAATGACACGTGTGTGTGTGGGGGTGTGTCTATACTGTGTTTTTTATCTTGTCTTCTCAGTGTCTATCTCATACTGATTATCTGGTAAATGATGGAAAAAAAGGGAGATGGAAGAGATGGAAGAAAGGATGAAGAAAACTTTTTATACTGAGTCATTATACAGTCTTTCTATAAGTTGATTCTCATCAACTCAAACTTATTCTTCACTTAGTAATATGGCCCTTTAAAATTTGTTCTGATAAGTCATGGTATGTCTAATTTGTTTTATTTTATAGAAACTAATAAAACCCAACCTCCTACTATTTCTTAACTTTTACTGTCTCACAAAAAGTGTACATTTAGCAATGCATCCTCTTAGTGTTTATGATCCACTTCCAAGTAAGGTCTGACTTCCCCAGCTAGTAGATACTGGAAAACATTTTTCTTTTTCTGATTTCTCTCTAAGGAGAAAATAACTATTAATTTACTCTTTCCTTTTGGATTTTTAAAAGTTAAAAGCAAGACGTGGTAGTTAATTAGTAAACATCATTATAACATACATAATATAAATCAATGAGGTATAATAATGACACATTTAAAGTAAAACAATCATAAAAATATATACACCAAAAGACCAATGCTCCTATTTCAGATATCAGGAAACTGGAATCCAGAAAGACAAACTCAGTTGCACAGGATCAGAGAGAAAACGGGTTATATCAAACTTTGTTTAGTCACTAAGTTGTGTCCAACTCTTTTGCGAGCTCGCCAGGCTTCTCTGTCCTTGGGATTTCCCAGGCAAGAATACTGGAGTGGGTTGCCATTTCTTTTTCCAAGGGATCTTCCTGTTTCCAGGGGATCTTCCTGACTCAGAGGTCAAACCTGTGTCTCCTGTGTGGGAGGCAGACTCTTTACTACTGAGCCACCTGGGAAGCCCATAAATCAAAGACTATAGGAAAAACCAGATGTAGATTTAGTCTCCAGTTATCCCATGGGTCACCTACTGCAACACCCATTTTTTAAATTGTTACTGAAAAATATAATTGAAATAATCCATGATAGTTTTGTAGTTCCTTTTCTTTCCTTATCTCTGTAGATTCCTCTTTATTGAAGCTTTGAAAAATTGTAAAATACTATTTGCCTAAGTCAAATAAGAAAATGCAGATTTAGTGAAATAAATAAAATTGTTAATGTAGGGATCACTTATTTCTGAACTATCTCCTGGTCCCCAGATTTAGGGTTCTTTAAAAGGTTTCAGGCAGAAAAACATCTCCTTCATTCTGGAACACCCAATTCTCAGCATGATGAATGTTCCAGGTGCTCAAATCACAGTGTTGGGGAATGTTTAATGAGTGACTAGGGCAGATGGACTATACTCTTTTTTATTGTAAACAGATCTGTCTACAATAGCAAGTCTGGAATTTGAGAGTATACTTCTTGCCATTTTAAATTTCATGAATGAATGAAATGGCCTACTAAGATTAATCATTGCATTTCAGTACCAATATAGGACTAGTGTTTTTCTTGTTAATGTGCCTTTAATTTCTGATTTCTGAGGATTAAATGACATAGGTACTTCAAATGAAAATAATATAAATTTCATTAAACATTCATAACCATTTATTCCCCACCCTTGAATTAATGTGGTTAAAGTCCCTCCGTTTGTTACTTACAGTAATTTCCATGAAATAACTTAGGTTTATTTAAATTATGCTGTTTAAGGAAGAAAAATGATTGTGGACAGACTCTTTTTTGTAATATTATCAGGCAATGCTTGTTGTTTGGGGAGAGTTTGAGAAAGCTTGAAGGAAACTATTTCTGTTTTCCTAAAAGAATGAACTCATAAAGAGAGGTATAACTCTGCAGACATTAAATTTTATACTGTTGGTTAATTTCAGTAGTGATTGATTTATTCTAATTCAGCATTCAATTGACTAGCCTACATTCAGTTACTTATCCTGTGTTTATCACTCATATTTTAATGATAAAAATGCCCAGATTAAAAAAAACCAGTTTATAGTAAAGATTAAAAAAATGTGGATTTTTTAAAACAGACTTGCTAGTTACATAAAGTTGTTATGTACAACTAATAAAATTTTAAAAATACAAAGATATAAAATAAAATTGCCTGTATTATTCCCCTAACAACTGAAATAATTTTGTAATGTTCTTTCTAAAAAGTATTCTATTTTAAATTAATGTGTATGGCTGTGCCTGTGTGTGTGTGTTTGTATACTAAAATACACAGATCATTATAATTGTGTGTGTGAATAATTGTACACTATTCTATATGCCACCTCGTTTATCTCACGTCATAAATTGCTACATGAGTTTTATCATGAGTGGGCTCTAACCATTTTTTTGCCATTGGGCACTTCAGTTGTTTCCAAAGGTCATGGTTTAATATAATCATAGAGCTGGAAAGGGGGTTTAGAGATTTATTTCAGTCCCTTTCCTTGTATGTTCTTTCCTGGTAGCTCAGATGGTATAGAATCTGCCTGTAATGCAGGAAGACCTGGGTTTGATCCCTGGGTTGGGAAGGTTCCCTGGAGAAGGGAATAGCTACTCCAGTATTCTTGCCTGGAAAATCCCGTGGACAGAGCCGCTTGGTGGGTTACAGTTCATGGGGTCCCAGAGTCGAGACAACTGAGCAGCTAACACTTTCTTGTATAATATGATTTTATAGTTAGGACTAGGGTCTAGAAAGGTTGACTTAGACATTTATTTCTTTAGAAAATAAATGTGAGTTATGTAATTCCAGAAATACTTTTTTCTTTTAAAAAATAGAAGTGAAAGAAAAATAAACTTAATCTTCAAGCCACATTCAAAATAGAATAAAAAATGTGGATGAGTAATCTATCATTGGGGTGACTAATATATCATTCGCTATAAATATTTTCTTCCCATTTTAAAGGCAAAATGCATTCAATAACAATTGTTATAGTCTCTATCACAATAAGAGAGGGGCACACAAAATACGGCGTTACTGAATTTCCAGTCTCTTTTCTTCAAGGTATGTTAATTGCATGGCTATAAAGTGAGCACATGTTGAAAAGTAAACTTGGATTTTAAAATTCTTTCCATTCTAATACATTATTGCAAAGAACAATAATACTTTCCCCACTCTAGGATGTATACTTGGCCTGTAAGTTATAGTTCATTTCCTTATATAGTATTGCCAGCACTATAATTTATGGCTGCCGCATCAGTCTAAATGATAGTTTAGTTGGTAAATGCCCTTAGGTTTAAGACACATGTCAGTTCTTGAGAGTTTTACTTTTTCTGTTCTAATGGTGGCCAGAGTGGAATGTAGGGGGAAAAAAGTATATTAATAGGCTATGATTTATTTTCCAAGAGTAGTGTGATGGTGACACCAAGTCTATTCAGTGATAAAGTCCTATGTTTTCTCATGTCTGTCCCAGTTGAGACAACTGGACAAGGAGTCTAAAGAATCAGAAACTTTGAACAAGCCGACTTATATAGAAGTCCCATAACACTTCTGAAGAAATAGTTTTTAGTCCAGAGAATACTATTAAAGTTTTGTCTGAAGTGTTCATAGAGTAAAATTGAGAATAAAATCAGATTCTGTCAGCTATTGGTGCCTGCCTTTGTGAACAATGAAATGGAATCTCTACCGTACTTTCTCTCATCTGTCTCTATCTTTATCTCATCTCTCTCCTGGGTTCTTTACTAACATTTCTAGCCTCCAGTTTATGTTTCCCTTGAATGTTCCACTGGTACTTCAAACTCAGGACTTATCACTTCCTCCCAACCTCTCTGTTGGTCATGTTTGTTTTTGCACATAATAGGGTTGGTTCAGTACTTGATCCTTGGTGCTGAATAATCCATTCAATAGAATTGCTCATAGATTTGTGTCTTGTATCTCCAAGCAAGGTCATTGAGTGTTTAAGAAAACTGAAAAGGGGTTTTGTTTGTAGTACAGTGTTTTTTAAGCACACAAAGCCTTAGTTTCAATTGATTGGGAGTTTATCCCTTCAGCTCTCAACCTCACAGGTTTTATGGTTCTTGTGCCTTTGCGCAAACTATTCTGACAGATAATGACATGGTATTCTTGCCAAAGGGTTTTACGGATTGCATCCAATTATCCCAGGTAGATGTCTTTGATCTGAGCACATATTACCCTTACTTAGTAGGTGAGGAAACAGGAGACAGAGGCACAGGGCAGTCAAGCAATGTGGATGGGACTCGGAGCCAGTCTGACTCCTCTGGTGCCCGGGGCTGCCATGTGGGAACATTTCTCTGTTGCCCTGAACTTCCAGGATATGTTGCTTCTGAAGATTCTGGGATAACATCCAAGATGATACTATCAGGACCATGCTGTGAGCCCCAGACTGAACCAGATCGTGGAATTTGATTAATAAGAATCAGAGTTTTAGCGGCAATCTTGCATATCATCTTGTTCAATTACTTATGCATGAATTTTTCTATGATCTGAGCTCATTCAGTCTTTACTTGAATTCCTCCAGTGTTAGGGGACTTTCTAGCTCTTAAGTCAGCTCTCCACATTTTCCTCGTTGCTAGAAAGAGCTTGTGAGAATCAGGCCCCAGCTCATGTTCTTATAGTTTTCACTCATTTGTGCAAGCTCTTCTCTTAAACTGTCCACAATACGTCTCACGGTCTTCCATAGGATGGTTGTACAAGGATGATAGCACAGACACCATGCCCCTTCTCTGAGTCCTCTTCCTTAGGATACATATCCTTAGTTCTCTCAAATGTTTCTAACATGGCCCCAAATTTTATATTTTATTTTTAAGATTTTATTTTTTGCTGGAATATAGTTGCTTTACAATGCTGTGTTAGTTTCTGCTGTACAATGAAGTGAATCAACTATATGTATACATATAGCCTCTCCCTTGTGGACCTCTCTGCCCGCCCTCCATCCCACCCCTCTAGGTCATCACAGAGCACTGAGCTCAACTCCCTGTGCTTTATAGCAGCTTTGCACTAGCTATTTTACCAGTAAGTGTACGCACAGTATACTTTTTCCAGTGGTGACTAATAGGCCTAGCTTCATTTCTTCTCTTGTCTTCTTAGGAAGAGAAGAAGCAGTGATATGCTGCTTCCTCCCTTCACACTCAGTCAGCCAGTTTGTGTGTCCATCTCTTTTCTTTCTCTGTCTCCTCTCCTTCTTTTACACACATACACGCACAAACTTCAGTGCCTTGATTCCTGCTCAGAGAGAACTGCCTAAGCCAGTGTAGCTCATGCTCGCAGTCTAGTATTTTGGAAAGTAATTTGGGTTTCAGCTGCACACAGGAAGATTTGAATTCCAGCTTACTAGCTAACTCAGTGCACTTCTGTTTCTTCACCTGCAAAATGGAAAATTGAATTCTTTTCCCAAGTGGTGACTATTAAATGAAATAGTGAATGTAAGAGTGCTTGACTCAATAATAAGTGCTCAAAAACTATGAATTTCCCTTCTACTGTGGATCTACATTCTCAAGAGCCCACCTACCAGTTTTATGATGGCTTGCTGCATCAAACACATATGTTTGCTTTCAGAACTTAGTCATTCCATATTTTTTTAATATAGTGAATCTTCAGTGTTCAAAATTAGGATAGCATGTTTGAATTTAAACACTTGTAATTGAAAGAAGTGAAAATCCAAACAATGCATTGGGTGAGGCAAATGCTGTGCACGAAGAGATGATCATTGGAAACAACTTGTCATGTAGATGAGCAATGCCCCTTGGCACTGCTTTAAAAGCAAAAGAAATAGATTTTACATATGGCAAAGTGCTTATGTATATTTATCCAGCCGGGCATATTATTAATGTGTCTTTAGCTGTTTGAGCTTGTGCTGTACTGTAATTACACATACTTTTTTTCTTCACTCAGACTTCTCCCCTATTCACAAAAAGAAAATCATTAAAAATTTTTTTCTTCAATAATTCCCTTTCCTCTTCCTGTGTTTTAAAAACATGATGCCACTGAACCACAGTGGGCAATATTAAAACCTAATCAGAAAGAGGTCCCAACTTCTTACCAGTACCTTCTCATCCTCACCCCCATCAACACCCTTGACTGTCTGTCTGCATCTCGGTTCCACTCACAATAAGCTTTCAACTTCAAAGTTAACTAGGGGGATCAAATGTGACCACACTACCTCTCTGATTCATCTTTTCCCCAGACTAAGACACCTGGATTCCAAAAGTAAATACTGAAAGGGAATACCTTTCTGAGAGTCAAAACCACTTGCATGGGATCTTTCTCCTTTTATTCTATCTAATGAACACAAAGCCCTGCTTTAATAACCTTTTACTAACTGATTTCCTTGCAACTGCTCTACCTGCCTTCCTCCATGTCCACCATATTGGAGTAGACGTAATTTTGTAAAAACATGAATCTATCAGTTTCCATGTCCTGAATAAATGTCTTTAGTGGCTTCCCATTTGTCTTCTGGCTTCTCATTTGTCCTGACCTAGGAATCAAGCCCACGTCCCTTGTGTCTCTTTCACTGCAGGTGCATTCTTCACCAGCATGATATCCCCAGTACCTAGCATAGTCTGGCATATGTTAGCATATTCTTATCTTTTATACATATTAATTTGCATAATATTAATTGGTAATAGTTGAATAATTAGTAGTTATAGACAACTAATAAATAAAAGTAGAAGCTGCTACAGGAGGGGAGGGCTAGTAATTGCTTGTTGACCAATTGATCTACAATTATAGGTAAATTTAGTAAAGGAAGTTAGTATCATGCGATTACTTACAAAAAGGTTTTTAAAGCACTGGGAGCATTGTCAAATATTTCAATAATTGGTATCATTCCCCTGCCTGCCCCCCCCCCCCATTTAATAGCAAAATAAAGAGGGAAAAGAAAGGTCTTCTATAAGGAAGTCCAGTTTCCTCCATTGGATATATGTTATTATTACCTTGAAAATGTTGACCATTCTTTGAGAATAAGGGTGTTTTACTTTTTAAAAATTCCAAATAAGGAAACATCTTAATGATAACCTTGAGAACATATAAACCTGGTCTCTTGCATTTTCTGATTTTAGAAAGTCCTAACAGAAACTCAAACAAATGAACTATTTCGTTTTCACAGCTACACTGAAGAGGGATAAGTCAAATTTTACAGTTAAAAGAATTTCAGAGTCAGCTGAGCTGCTGTTTACTCCCTTCCTCCTCTTCATTGTAAAGATTTTTCCATTAGGGTTAATATACTAGGTATGTTATGAAAAGCAGGCAAATGCGTATTATGCAGCTATTGATTTTTAATTTTCATTTGGAGCTCCTCTGGGATGTTACTAGTGATGCCCTCAGAGCAAATGTGTGTCTGGGCAGTCAGCCAGGGATTTACATTGGCAGCCAGGTTTATTAAGGAGAAAATGGGCCCTTTAGAATTATTGCAGGTATATAGCAGCAAGCTGAAAAGTACAGTCAGGCTTTCTGCTTCCTTTTGGCCAGAGTTCTAATAGGCGGAACCAGCCCTGAGTTTTGTTGGACTTGTAAAGTGACCCTCCTAAGCCTCAGGGCTAAGTGAGTGTCAAGAAAAGTGAAAAGTTTCAATCCACACTTTTTATTTCCAAAAGATTGAAAGCAAAATCCATCAAATTACTGACAGAGGCATCAACCTTGAAATATCTGTAGTGAAAGAAAAGTTAAACACTAATTACTAATGGCTGTTTGCCCCCTGAATCAGGTTTGAGGGAGGATTGATAAAAGCATAGGATTGAATAACAGAAATGAAGGTTCAGACGATTCAGAAGAACGTTATTGCCATCGCTGAAATTGCTTTGTCATTGGTTTGTGTCTAAGAACAGACAACTCTGAATTTGGATAAAATAGTTACTGCACACTATTTGATATGGACTTCTCAAGTGGCTCAGTGGTAAAGAAATCTGCCTGCCAATGCAGGAGACACAGGTTTGATCCCTGGGGCAAGAAGATCCCCTGGAGGAGGAAATGGCAACCCATTCCAGTATTCTTGCCTGGGAAATCCCACGGACAGGGTAGGCTAGAGGCTACAGTCCATGGGATCGCCACGAGTTGGCCACGACTGAATGACTGAGAATGCACACACACAGTGTTTGATAGAATTGAAGTATTGAGTTTGTAGGAAGTTTAGAGATCTAGGCTGGTCTTGTTTTATAGAAAAACAACAGCAACAACAAAACTTGTGGATTGGTAATTGTCAAGCCAGTATGAGGGATTTCACGTGGTTTGGGTATATATTTGTGGTTTTTCTGCTCTTCTGATTCTCCTTGTATCAGCCTGAGAGCTTTGATGGCTGGGACTGTGATCCGAGTTCCAGGGCCAGGGTACTGCTCTCTGGCCTGCCTTGAGTCAGACCCTTCTCAAAGTCACAGAGCATTGTCCCTACCTCAGCCATTATTGGGCTTTCCACCCAGCATAGTGGTGTGTTTGTTCTGGTCTATCTCTACCACCTAATATCATTGCTGAAACTGAGTTTTGTTCATCTGTGAATTCTACATATTTTACATAGTAGTTGGTAGGCTGTGGTAGTACACAATAATTATTCTTTGCTGAGAAAATAAATGATAAAAAACTGATCTGTAGCTTTCTACTCAGTGACATTTAGATTTATCAACAAGTAAAAATGATTTTCCCCCTCATTTTTCTGAGTATTTTTATGGAGACTATTTAGTTGATGAAAATCAATTTGTTACAGAGCTAGGGACTTTAGGGTGAGGAGGCTAGATCAGGGCCTAGGACTAGAAGGTGCTCTAGTAATATATATATTTGAGGGTTTGGCATCAATTAAAAATGTTTTTATCAGGCGATCTGTATAACTTTATGAGTTATCATTCTGAAATGTTGAATTTTAATTTAAAAATTCGTGCTTGGCAATAGCAACAGATATGAGATACAATTGTTATTGTCATTGTTTAGTTGCTAAGTCGTGTCTGACTTTTATGACCCCATGGGCTATAACCCACCAAGCTCCTCTGTCCATAGTATTTCCCAGGCAAGAATACTGGAGTACATTGCCATTTTCTTCATCCAAGGAATCTTCCCAACCTAGGGATTGAACCTGCATCTCCTGAGCCCATGAGATACAATAGAGATATATACATATAGTTTTCTACTTATTACATAGTTTTGGCCTATTAAATAAAAGGTTACAAAAATTCTTAATAGAGCCCTCTGAAGTGTGTCTGAGACTAGTTACTACAGAACTTAGATATGAAACAACTAGTAATAAATTAGAACCTATTGGAAAATAAAATTAAAATTTATAAATCATTAAATTATAAAGTGCTCTTAAAATACCTTGGCAAACAATGACTGAACACATCTTTATGCCCTAGAATTTCATAGAATATATTGTTAAAAATAGTATTGCATATTTCCTCTTAAGATTTATAAATCCTAAGGGGAAAATACTAATATTTCCAGCTTACTGTATTTATTTACCCTAGGCAATCCTTGCATTACTGTTTTCTTTGGTTTCACCAGTTGATGGCCTACCCCTTCTTGCTTTATGCGCATTTTGCCATCCTGATTTGTGGTGTTTTCTGACATTGAACCAATCCCGGGTCAAATTTAGAAATGAGTATTCATTACCTTAAATGCTCCCTACAGTGGTTAACCCAAGAAGAGCTTGAGATATGGGCATTCCGCCAGGAGGTGAACCAAAGCAATTTTGGTTACAGCTGATTTGTGGTTTGATCTTTGCAGATGTACTTCACTTTGATCTCAGTTTTAGGAAGTCATTGCAATTCAGTGGAGCCAAATGTGGTAAGTGCCTGAAGATGGTGACTGCAGTGCATATGTTTTATCAGCTGGATATCTTTTCTTAGCCAGAATGAAAATTATGAGTTCTTCACATAATTTATATGATAATAGAAAGGCAATTATATAGCTTTTAAAATGATTAATGATTGGCTATTCCATTGGCCCGCAGACAATACATAATCTATAGGAAAAGGATTCTCAGTATTGGTATCTGACAGATGGTTTCCCAGTATATTCAGTATTCCTGCAATTGGAGATCAGTATTGTTGAGGAAGGGTGAGGGAACTGTTTTTTGTATATATTGTTTCAAAGATATTCCAAATTGTATATGTTATTTATATATGTATTACAAATTATATTTGTTATTACACAAATGTATAGTACTACAAAAAATTAAATTTGCGTATGAATAACAAATAGCAAGTTAACTAACTCACAGTAGGACAAAGGGGTGCTGCTTGCAGTTTGAAATAGGTGATTTTTCTGCTAAATAGAATTAATATTTTACTACACAGTGAGTAAAATGCATGGATATTGTTACTTCAGGCTTACACATATTAATATGTGTAACTTTAACTCTAAAAATGAGTATAGAGAAAGCACATATCACTTTCTTAATTCAGACAACAGCACTTCTGAGTATAATTTAGCCATTTAGCCATGTTTTATCCTTTCCCTCCTAACCAGGATGATCTCAAATATAATTTAAAAGAGAGACTTTTGCAAGTGACGACTTTTCACTTTGTTAGGCTTCTTTGAGTTTAAAGTGTTTTCTCTAGTAATTCTCTATGTGTATGGAGAGGAGTGAATTTTAGCTCTATTCATTATCTTGATACAACAGGCTGGAAAATTGATTTATGGTTGTATATCCTTAAATGCAATCTATTATACTGAAGCAATTTGCTTATGTCATGAAGTTTTTATGAAGGAGATAACATCCTTTTATGCATTTATACACAAACACATATCATAGATAAATCACACAGTGAATGTAAAACCATCTTCTAATCAGTTCTTGAAAATACCTATTTGTAAGATTTTGTCTTTTATTTACTATAAAAAACATAAATTATGGGTGGAATTTTATTCTTATTCTTTTTGTTTAAACCACTGTATTCAACTCAACTGAAAAGCCAAGTGTGCCCTTTCATTCCCATCCCTATGCAATTGTCCTGAGTGCACAATCCTTTATGAACATTAAGGAAAAAAAATTTGGTGGTAAATATTTAATAGATATATTTTTAACTAAGAATATATATATTAGGGAGAGCCTTACAAAACTTATAACCAGAAATTATGTCAATAGTGAAATTCAACTTAGAGGTCAAATCAATATTGCTATGTTCAAATGCGAGAAGGAAATAGCAACTCACTCTAGTATTCTTGCCTGGAGAATTCCTGTGGACAGAGGAACCTGGCAGGCTGCATTCCATGGGTTCGCAAGAGTCAGACGCAACTTGGTGACTGAACCACCACCACCACCACTGTGTTCAAATGGGAATAGCCACCTTTCTGGTTTTATGCATATTCATAAAAAGTTTTTGTGAACTATAGTTGTTAGCTTCTATCAGTTCTAAAATGAGAATCAATCTTTGTGTCTCTGCATTTTTCTGTTTTTTTTTTTTACAAATTTTTGCCTTAATGCTATACAGTCATCTCAACTGTGTTGAAAGATATATGTGTGTGTGTGTGTGTATGTATGTATACACATACACATTAATTACAAGAGATATGAATAAGGTGAGTCTTGTATTCTAGAGCCTTCTATGAAGAGTCTCTAGGAACACTGTAAGAGAGAACTAATATGAAGTCAGGTAGTACATGTCGCATATTTAGTAAACAAAGCTTTCTCTTTCTCTCAGACTAAAAGACACTTTCCATAGTAAAATAATTTTATACTTTAAGATGGAACATATTTTCTTATAGTGAGAACTTCTTGTCTTAAGAAACACATTCTTTATCTTTCAAGATAGAGGAAAGATCCTTTAGAAGAAGCAAACATTTAAAAACATCTTTTAAAAATTGTTGTGAATTTTAAGCTGAGACCTCCTTTAACGAAATGATTGTGGATACTAATTTTGGAAATAAGAGGTCTATCTATCTAAAAGAGTAGCAGTTAGTTAGAAACAAGATCCATTGACCTCAACATGAGATTGTCTCCCTTACTTTGGAATGAAGCATCTTAGTAAACAGATGCTAACGCAAGAGCTTCATCCACAGAAGGAGGTGAAATAGCCAAACCTGCAGCGGTCTTCCCCACAATTGTTTTTTTTTTTTTCCTTCATTTTGCTATACTTATAATTCAGGCCGTCATTTAGGAAATACATTACTGCTTACCACTAGCTATCTTGAAAGTGAAACGTACTATTCTGGTCAAAGCCCCATTTCCCTAATGGTGATTAAAACTGGGCAGAGAGCCCGATGTAATAAAAACAGTCTCAGAGCTTTTTCACTAACCTTCGTCTGGGAAAAGCAACATTGGAGGTTTTATTTCTTGAAAAATGCACAACGTCCATATGATTAAATGCTCCTCAGTCTCTTTTCAGCCACAGGCTGCACATCCAGGCCTTAATTGTGCCAGCTGTTCTCTTAACCCATCACCTAAATATTGCTCTCGAATGTAATCTGTCTTGATAGAAAGCCTTTTAACTTTTCTGTTTTACAATTCATCTTTCTTATATGCCAAATGAAACATCTTCTTTCATTCGAGAAAAGTGAGCTCTTGGGAGGAAAAAAATAAAAACGAAGAGTTTTTTTTTAAATTCTGTGTGTATTAAGGCAAATCCCTTTTCCTGTCTTAATTGAAATCAGTTAAGCGTTCACGAACTTCACCACAAAGACTGAATGAGCTATTTTTCTTTTTAAATGAGGCCAAGTCTTGTTGGCACCCGTGACGAAGACCATCCTGTGCAAGGGCAGGTTGCCAGCAGGTTTCACATTCAAGGCCAAAGTTTCACTGCGTTTGCTCAGCTTCTTCCATAGTCTGCAGTGAAGCCACGGTGAAGGCCAGGGGCGTGCCTCCTGCACTTATATTATTGTCTCTGCTTTTCAGTTGGTGGATTTGGAAACAAAGAAAGAGATCCATTCACTTTCTCTCTTGCAAAAAAAAAAAAAAAAGGAAGGGACTCGGGGATGCTGGGTGATACATAATAACCCAGGGCCAATTTTGCAACCTCTTGTGAGGCTTAAACCATTTCAAAATAAAGAGTCATGTTAAAAAAAAAGGATAACCTTAACTGCTAAATGTGAAGAAACCAAACTGTAATATCTAAATATGGCTCTATCTTTAAAAAACAATCAATTAAAATAAGAACAGAATAAAAATAAAACAAGGGTTTTTTTTTCTTTTTGTTGGCCTAGCTACATGCATGTGAGGCTTACTATGCTTTAAACACTTTATAATTACACTTATTGGGGGAGAAAAGGGGATTAGGTGACTCTTTAACCAAAGCAAAGTGGATTTTAAACGGCTGTTTAAGTTTGTTTCTGTCTCTGTATCTCCATCTCTTCCCCTGCCTCTCATTTTTCCTTCTTTCCCTTCACTCTGACATTAAAAATATTTCTAGGTTAATTCTGTTGCATTAAGAAAATACCTCTCAGGCCAAAGTTTTGTAAAGCCTGGTTTAGATAAGTGGGGAGAAAAAAAGGGAAAACAAACAAAAGATCATAATAAATATGTCATTATTGCTATAATTAGCTATAAGGGAAGGACACCAGTTATAGTAGTTAGGAACCCAGCTTCTGAAATCAAGCAGCTCATATTCAAATCCTGATCATGGCTCTTATATGTGACCTTTAATGCCTAATACCTTCATTTTTAAAACATGGGTTAACACAGTATTATCTACCTCTGAAGTTTATTAAAAGGCCCATGTGAATTAGTATATTTAGAATACTTAGAAGAGTGCCCAGCATAGAATACTCAGTAAGTATTAATGTATTTAGCTAACTAAAGGCAAATATTTAGTACTGCTAAGTCTTCAAAATGTTTCTGTATATTTGAAATACAGCTTATAAAACTTCTTTTGAGGAGATCCTGAAATATGAGCAGGATTTCGTACTTTCGTACTGCTTTGTGGACACCCAGTACATCACAGCTACTTTGACTCTCCTGTTGCATAGCCCACTTTTCAAATGTATGTCAGTCAGGTACATGTAAATAATTTAGTTTCTGCTAGTGTTTGTCATACATTATTAAAATACCAACTTTCTGTTGGTGTCTTCAAATTGGTAACTTACAACTGCTGTCTTCAAATGATTATAAGGTCCTACATTTTTACTTTGCTGGTGTGTTTCCCATTTCTTCTCCAAATTTAATCTTCCAAGTATACATTTTTAAATTAGTGTCTTGGATATTTGTCTTAAATTTGAAGGAGTTGCCTATATTTTACTGGATATCTTCACTGTAACTGGATATGAAATTCAGTAAATTGAAAAGTCATTTCTCAGGTTTGAGAAAACTTTATAAAGAAGCATCTAGTATTTATCCAGTCACACAGTTTTATTGACTTGTCTTAAACAGTGTTCTTTATTGAGAAGTAATTAATAGAGTATTCTGGATAATGAATAAGATGAATATTAATCTCTGATGTTCTAGCACATACTGATTTATTTTCAAGTTACAAAAGTAAGTAATTATTTTCCTTGAAGTAGTTTGCAAAGGATGCACATTTCTCATTTTTATAAGGCTCTATATTTAGTTAGAATTAACAAAAGAAGGAATTCTGTGGGTTTTCATTGAAATTCTCATAAGAATCTGCTGAAATAATATTAATGCTATAGATAATTTATATAAAAGTTCATTACAGCAACTGTATTGACATTTACAGTACTCCATCAATGGTCAGTATACTTATAAGTCGTGTTATGATTTGATTAATGTATAGGAACTGTGTCAGTAAAGATATTATTTGGTCAGTTGTCTAGGACTAGACACTTAAGAGCTTAAAAAGCTCATGCTCAGGTGATATGGTAGTTAGATTTACTGTGCTATTTCCTACCTCAGACAATGCTGATTTCAGAGAGTTCTCTGAGCCAATGAATGATAGATATATGAATGAGTAATATGATCTTAGAGACAACAAATTATAGAAAAATACAGAGAATTCTGGTATTTTAAATGCAGTATATCTGATTTCCAGCTTGAGATGGATGGAAAACAGCATAGCTTTGCACTGTAGAAAACACTATGTTGGTGCTCAATGTTGCATCACCAAAAAAAGGAAAAAAGAAAAGATGCGGCCAAATAAAGTTTTAGTCAATTAAATCTTTAAAGAAGACTGTTTAATTATAACCTCTCAGCCTCAGCAGGTATAATTGTTGAACATTACGACCTGTTCCAAATTATACATCAAAATACAATTGAGTTACTAGTAGGAAGCCCAAGTGATTTTTGTATGATTGAACTGATGAACTTTTATTACTGCTACTGTTTCCTCTGTTTTACTTCAATAAATCACATAAATTTAATTATGGTGTGACAGTTGAAGCTGCCTTTGACATTTTTCAGTTTGTCTCACCATTCCCTAGTTAGTAATGTACATAACTGAAATAGCTGATAGACCTTTAGTGAAGTGTGCACATTGACTAAGAGTAGTTAATTAAAACTGAAAATCAATCAGTGATACAATCAGTGTATCAAATTTGATATAATCAATGTATCAAAAGGAAAGCAGAATGATGTTCGGCCAAAATGAGAGACTTCCTTAGGAGAAGGAACTTGAGAATGTAATAATGTAGTATTCTAGATCGGTAGACTTCACTTGGTACTATAGCTAATTGGCTTTATTAACTAGGACCTTTTATTCCATTTGGAGGTAAATTACTAGATTCTGGTTTACACAAGAAACAAGAAGGCTATTGTATACTTTTTGTTCTTACGCGTTTTACTGGGGTCGCACAGAGTCGGACACGACTGAAGTGACTTAGCAGCAGCAGCAGTGTTGAAATGCTGGCTGAGTCTATGGATACCTGGGAAAATATTCAAGTATGATTATAAGCTAGTGTTGCTTTACTTGTTGTTGAAATCACGGTTTTTACTTTAAAATGTAACTTGCAATTGAGATGTTCTAAAGCTTTTTTTTTTTTTCTTACATACTTTTGTTATAGTCCATTGGCAGGTACTGGCCAATCATGACCCTGCTTTATGTATCAGTCAAAACATATTATTTGAAGTTAAGTTAATTATAAGATTAGATATCAGTATTTAGCCTAGTCATCATTATATTTCATGTATAAATAGGAAAAATCTTAAGTGAACTTAAAAATATTTGAAAGTTCTGCTGGTACATGGATGAAAGGATCGTGATGTTCTGATGAAATCATTACATTTCTTGATCTTATTCTTGTTCTCACTGACTTGTGTTCTTGCTCTCTCTCTTCCTGTCGCTATATTTTCCTATGTTAAGTGATTTGACCAAAATCTCAGACAGTAGTAGAATCACTGTTGATACCCCATCTATTCATAATAGTATTTGTAGTTCCATTGATCATGTGTTTTAGCTCATACTAAATTGTGACTCCATGAAGGTGGGGTACTTTGCAGGCCTCGTATCTCTTAGAGCATGTAACATCCAACACTGCACATGGAATATTTGCATAAGTGAATGTGTAAGATTATGCTGATAAAAAGAAAAGATAGTAATCATGGATAGTTCAGCTTTATATTAAATAAAATCATTAATGTCACCATCAGAAACCTGATGTCAGCTTAATTGACTTCAGTGTTACTACGTTTAGCCTATCAGAATCAACCTTATGAAAAACTAGGTCGACTCCTTGTAATTTGACATATGTGGCAGTGTATTATTAGTGAGGATAACTATCAGTCACAAGATGTAAGCCAGCTTGCACAAGCATGTTATGGAATGAAGGAAATTTATTTATGGCGCCTCTATGATATGCCAAACATTCTGATTAGCTCTGACATACATTATCTCATTTAATCCTCAAAGTACACTGGGAAATAGGTATGGTTATCACCATTCTAAAAATGAGGAAACTGAGATTCAGACATACTTAAGCACTAACTTTTAAGCAAATTGTAGGATTTAAGCACATAGCCTGGGAGAGCTGCCTTGAATTTGTGTTTGCTTCTAAAACATCTGCTTCTGCTTTATTGAGTATGCTAAAGTCCTTGTGTGGATCACAACAAACTGTGGAAAGTTCTTCAAGAGGTGGAAATACCAGACCACCTGACTGGCCTCCTGAGAAATCTATATGCAGGTCTAGAAGCAACAGTTAGAACAGGATATGAAACAACAGACTGGTTCCAAATTGGGAAAGGAGTACGTCAAGGCTGTATATTTTCGCCCTGCTTATTTAACTTATATGCAGAGTACATCATGAGAAACGCTGGGCTATATGAAGCAAAGCTGGAATCAAGATTGCCGGGAGAAATATCAATAACCTCAGATTGTCATCAATAAACAGATGATACCACCCTTATGGTAGAAAGCAAAGAGGAACAGAAGAGCCTCTTGATGGAAGTGAAAGAGGAGAGTGGAAAAGCTGGCTTAAAACTCAACATTCAGAAAACTAAGATCATGGCATCCAGTCCCATCACTTCATGGCAAATAGATGGGGAAACAATGGAAACAGTGAGAGACTTTATTTTGGGGGCTCTAAAATCACTGCAGATGGTCACTGAAGCCATGAAATTAAAATATGCTTGCTCCTTGGAAAAAAAGCTATGACCAACCTATACAGCATATTAAAAAGCAGAGACATTACTATACCAACAAAGGTCCATCTACTCAAAGCTTTGGTTTTTCCAGTAGTCATGTATGGATGTGAGAGTTGGACTATAGAGAAAGTTAAGCGCTGAAGAATTGGTGCTTTTGAACTGTGGTGTTGGAGAAGACTCTTGAGAGTCCCCTGGACTACAAGGAGATCCAACCAGCTAATCCTAAAGGAAATCAGTCCTGAATATTCATTGGAAGGAGTGATGCTGAAGCTGAAACTCTAATACTTTGGCCACCTGATGTGAAGAACTGATTCATTTGAAAAGACCCTGATGCTGGGAATGATTGAAGGCAAGATGAGAAGGGACAACAGAGGATGAGATGGTTAGATAGCATCACTGACTTGATGGACATGAGTCTGAGTAAGCTCCAGGAGTTAATGATGGACAGGGAAGCCTGGTGTGCTGCAGCCCATGGGGTCACAAAGAGTCAGACATGACTGAGTAACTGAACAGAGCTGAGAAGATTAAAACATATTTATAGTAATAAAATTTGAATACTAATAAATCACATGATAGTAATCTGATTAAAATGAAACTGTCTACTTTTTTAGAATCATAGCCGGTTTTTTAGGAAATATGACCACCTGAAACAGGTTGTAACTGTCTTATTATTGTGATTGTTATCTTGTTATTTCTACACTTACCTGTCAATTACGTAAGGAGTGGATTTAGTATCCTTATTTTAAAACTTAGAACCAGAAGAACAAAGTTGCATGTTAACAAAGCAATGCATTTAGAAATAAAGTCATGAAGGTATCCTTCAGACTTAAAAATCTAAAATTATTCATATCACTCTAATGACTAAACATGATCCGTAATTCTTAGAATATTTTTCTTATTGCAGGACTTTTATACTGTAACAACAGAGGAAAATATTTTATAAAATATTTTGGAAAAGTAATTTATAAGAATCTATTAAAAGTATTTTCACTTATATTTTTATTGCTAGACATAACACATGTTCATTTTTATTAAATACTTACAAATACAGAAAAGTGAGATAAATCTAAAAGAAGAAAAAAAAATCCTAGTATTGAAAAGTGTACTGTGTTTTAATGTTGATATTTTAACTAGTACTGGTACCAAGATTTAATGGTATATTTACCCTTTGTTGAAGAGCAATTGTTCTTGAAATTACTGTATTTTGTTGGTACAGTCTACCTGTTATGGTTCCTGTCTATATATAGGAAAAAATGCATTTTGAAAGTTGAGGCCAAGATGTCATAATTTGCCTCTCAATTTGCCTTCTGGCAATGCCAGACTTTATAGTAATCATTTGAAAAATTTTCAAGTCATATCAGTGTGCTTTGCCTTCAGAGAGCACACACAATTTACTTTTAATCATCCTTTCATCATGGGGAAGATTAAATACACTACATGGAGCCTGGAAAGGTGGGTGACAGCTGGGAGAGATTTCCATAGAGGCCTCAAAGCCCTTCCAGAAGATTGATTGTGCAGTGTTTTCTGCCAGTTCCTTTAGCTTTACCCAGGTTATCATCCCATCAGGAAACTTGCTGCTGGACCTCATCATGTTGCTGACAATTTAGATGACCTCAGGACATTCCTTTAATCTTCTCAAGCTTCATTCTCATTTTCAAAAGTACAAGTAAGGACCCTTAGACATGCTAATCCATCTGAAAATATTATAAAGAAAAATTCATTTGTGTTTGTGAAAAAAAAAAAGTTTTCACTCTTATGTTTTCCATTTGTATTGACTTAAATCAGTAAATGGACTTGCTCTGAGTGTAGCAGAAGTATAGGCTGCCTTACAACAGTGAGCATTTACTGACATGTGGCCAGTGTTTTCATTTCATTACCAGGAAATCAAGGTAGTTTCTTTGATGCCTCTTTACACTGAATCTTATCTTTCTCAGTAAGTTTGCTTGGGAATGAATTACTGCAAATAAGTACATACTTATTTTGTGTTTTTCCTCTTCCTTTAGCAGCATGACTTTCTTGATTTGGGACTGGATAGAAAATAATGCCTCCTCAATTATTTAAACATCCCTTGTTGACTATTAGCAATAGTTAAAAAAATTATGTGTGAAAGAACTTAAATCTTCTGGCTCTGTTTCCATAGCTCATTGAAACTGGCAGATGGGAACACAATAGCAACTGTGCAGCATGACTGCCACCCCAACACACACACAGCACAAGTTGATAATTGGGTTCCTCATTCCAGACAGGGAAGGGCCTGTTGACTTTCTCTAGTGCTGAGGAGTGTGTACAGTTACTCTGCTGTGGCACTGGATCCATCAAGCACTGAGTGCTCTGAGAAGTGACAAGGTGACCCGCCGCAGAGGCTGGTGCCGGCTGCGTTCATGTGAGTCACAGGGGACAGCGTTTCGGTGTTGCCCGACTGCTGTCAAAGCTCATTTCCCTCTCTGTTAACTGGTTGAAGATGTGTGTGCCAAGAGGAATTTTATCAATCAGTGGTGTATTATAAACGATTTTGTCCCTGGCCCAAACAAGAAGAGTTCATCAATTCTTTACGGATGGATTACAGATCCCACCTTCTGTAACTTTTTTTTCATTATGTTAAATGTTTGGAAATGAAGCACATGTTATTATTTGGAAGCATTTCATTATGTGAGGATATCAAACATTAGGTTATTTGTTTCCTTTGGTCTCTGGATTATTTACTTTCTTGCATGACATTTGACACTTTGGCAAGCTAGCAATTGAAAATAACCCATTACTAGAGATTACCTTTCATTGGGAGTAGGTGTCATATTTGATAATGAGTCAGAGTCAACTGAATCTAGGTTAACACAGGATTAAGCAAAACTATATATGTGGAAAAACTAATGTCTATACATACAAGATGTTTGTGTTCATGTAGTACCAACACTATTAGTAAAACCCATACTAGTTCCCAAATTGTACTTTTTGTGCACTTTCAGAATTCGAATGTATTTGTTATATTTATACTTTTCAACTTAAGGACAGTTGTAGGTCAGGCATCTGCCCATTGAAATATTTTCATCTGAAAAAGCATTAGGTGAGGGTCTAGCTTTCATGCTGTGATTAATGGCATTTCAGCTTCTACCCCTTTCTTGCTTCTGAAATTGGGGATGGAGAAAGCTCCCACCACAATTCATTCACTTACCCCCTACCGTGCTTTATTTTCCTCATAGAGGTCATCATTCTCTTATGTGTTTATATTCACTGGAGGAATCAACCTCTAAAAGGGCAGAAAACTTTCCATAACTTACTGCCAATCATTATTTTCCAGTCCTTAGAAAAGTGCCTGCCATGAAGCAGTTATTCAAAAATCATTAGTTATCCTGGATGGGAGGGGAGTTTGGGGGAGAATGGATACATGTATATGTATGATTGTATTCCTTTGCTGTTCACCTGAAACTACCACAACATGGTTAGTTCAAAATACAAAATTAAAGTTTTTTTTAAAAATTAAAAAGTCATTAGTTAATAGAGTGTATAACTAATTCCCTAGTGTATTCCATTTGCTTGGGAACACATTCTTAAAATAAAATAATGAAGCTGTGTCTTGGATCACAGTCAGACCATAAAACATTCAAATTAGCTATGCAGTACTACTTCAGTAAGAGTAAGGATTAAGTAGACTGGATTAGGAATTTAACCACCATTTGTAATATTTTCCGTATAGTTTAAAATAAATGGTTAACAGATTATAAGTCTAGGACCACCTGTATGTGAAGAGTAGGGAAAAGTTGTGCAGTTAATTTAAGCTATTTTTATTCTACTGTATTGCTTTTTGGTCCACTTTATGTTGGAGAAAATTTGAAGCTCTAACCCTTAATTGGGACAGTTGAGGGATGACAGAGTCTGAAAAACTACTTAACATTTTACATGTGGTAACAGCAGATGTTTTTTACATGAATGTTTTTAGACTTATAGGAAATCCTAACTTTTGTTGTAGCTGTATTTGTTCCAGAAATAGGATTTTCAATTGTAATATATAAATTCTGACCTCATTTTTGGTCCCTTATATATAGCATATAATGCAACAAGAATATTAAAATTGATGAAAATTTTCTTTATAATAAATAATGCTGAAGTCAATCCATTTATACCTCTTTTTGAGGGTTTGACATCTTTTATTAAATTAGTTAAATTATGCTGGAAAATTATTTATAACAACAACATCTACAGGAGTTAAATATACCTGAGTTAACCCTGGAGAAAGCTTTTGACTCAGAGAAGTGGGTCCAGAAATGTGTGGAATGCTCCAATTTGGCTTCTTAGTGGATATACTAGGGTTTTCAGGAAATTAGAGCTTTGGGGAACAGATTTATTTCATTGTTTAAGGATTGCCTTATAGTTGTTCATTCCTTTGAAATTCAGGTTTTACTGAGATGACAAAATGACTTTTTGATAATCTTCGGAGAATGTGTACTTTCTGAATTAGAAAAAATTCTAGATTATAGGATTAATCTTTGAAAAAAGTATCCTGATGTTAGACTTACTGTATATACCTCATGCTCAATGAGTGCTCACACGTATTTCACATCTTTTCAAATCTCAGCTGTAAATCCAAGTATTAATCAAAAGGTGCTCCATTAAAGATTTTGAACAAATAGTTGATAGTGCATTCACTTTGCTATAAAACCATTTCAAAGGAAACCTTAGATTTTAAAGACTAATGATCTGAGCTAGCAGATGGGCTTTCTTGCAGAAAATAAACGTACTGGCTTTTGTCGATTCCATTTTCACTCATGTACTATCTCATTATCAAAATAAATATAGCATTATTCAGATGCATTTTGGCTCTCAATAAACCATACTTTTTACTGGTGTTTTTCATCATGAACCTTGAACATATCAGCTTCTTAAACCATTTATATGCCTAACATCCATAACACAAATATTACAAGGAAGAAAAAAAAAAGGAAGGATCTGGGATAAAATATATTAGACCCTTTTGCTGTAGACCTTTGAGGTAGTGTCAGCAGTAAGTTTATATATTTTTTTTCTGAGTTTGGAATTCATTTTAGCTTAATTTTTATTTTATATTGGGATATAATTGATTTACAATTTTGTGCTACTTTCACATGTACAGCAGAGAGATTCAATTGTACATATGCAGCAAAAAGCTTCTTAATAAATACTGCATCTTCCAAAATTTTGTCCCACTAAAAATGCTTAGAACTACAGGAGTCTGGGGTCTTTCTATTTCAAAATTTTGTCATTTGTTTTCTTACAGTGTTTTCAAAGCATTGCCTTTATTGTTTCTGCCTGAATTTGATTATGCCAGAATTCTGTAAGGAATTGCACAGACACATGAGTGTCTAAGGGCTTCCTTGGTTTGCACAGACACATGAGTATCTAAGGGCTTCCCTAGTGACTCAGGAGTGTAAAGAATCCACCTGCAATGCTAGAGACCTAGGTTCGATCCCTGGGTTGGGAAGATCCCCTGGAGAAAGGATAGGCTACCCACTCCAGTATTCTTGCCTGAAGAATTCCATGGACAGAGAAGCCTGGCAGTCTACAGTCCATGGGGTCACAAAGAGTTGGACATGACTGAATGACTTTCACATGAATGTCTAAACTTAAAAGCAAAAGGTGAAAAAAGCATATATAAATATACACAGCCCATATACCAGATACGTAAATATTTCACCTTATCTCTGACTAAAGTTGTCATTTTTGCCTTAATAGTATTTCTATAAAATTAATTAGCAGTCTTAATCCATAGGTGATATTGTTGTTGTTTAATTGCTAAGTTGTATACGACTCTTTTGTGACCCTATGGACTGTAGTCTGCCAGGCTCCTCTGTCCATGGGATTCTCCAGTCAAGAGTACTGGAGTGGGGTGCCATTTCCTCCTCCAGGGGATCTTCCCAACCCAGGGATCGAACCCAGTCTCCTGCGCTGGCAGGTGGATTCATTACCACTGAGCCACCTGGGAAAGCTCAATCCATAGGTACTATGGATTTAATCTTTATAAGCCTAGTTTCCTCTTGGAAATAATGATGCCCGCTTTATTTATTCTTGTGAGGATTAAATTAATAATGTTTGCGACATAGTTTGTACAATGTCTGGGTTATATTTAACAAGCATTGTCTCCTATTGTTGCTTTTGTATTAGAGATAGTACTGTAGTTTTCATAAAACAGACTCCATAATTGAGCATTTAAAACTTCTTCAACTTAAATGGGTAGCTATTAATACTTCTAGTTGCTGACTTGCTGTGTTACCTTTTCTCCCCTACTGTGTTGTGACAGTAGATGGGTAGATACAAAATCCCAGCGTGGAACTGGTCCTCTTTACCCTTTAATCTCTACTTCCGAGCATTGTCACCGTAGCTACAGGGAACATGTCAGCTTATGTGTTCAGAACATTCCATTGGGCATCATAGCTAGTGCTTCTCTTCTGACAATGTCATTTTATGTGAATGATACAAAGTCTAAAGGTGAAATTAGTTGGAGTGCTCATGACTCAGCCTCTTTTTTCCGGGAGTGACTCATTCTGCATTTATAGATGCCTGACTTTGTGCCATACACCACTCTAAGTGCTTGAGATACAAATGTGGATTTGCTGGGTCACTGACCCAGAGCAGCCCACAGCCTTGGCAGACAGGATGTAGCATTCATTGTAAACTATGGGCTTCCATACAGTCAGTGCTCTATTAATGTTATACCTGTCTATCAAGGAAAAGTGTGATTAAATATACAATAATGTGGGTTGGCTAGGCAACCTAATTCTATAATTTGGAACATATATTTCTGACCCTATATTGATGTATTTTAGCCCAGTTATCTCCACAATATTCATTCCTTTTTGTTTTCTTTCAGTGTTAGGTAAGATTTCACTCTTTTGCATATCACATAAAATCTACCCTTTATCAATAAGTTAGTTGTCTGATGCATACCTTCCCTGATTATCCTGCCAGAAACTCACAATGTGTGTTAAAAAAAAAACAAAACAAAACCTATCACCCTCTCCTCTTGCTCAGCAGCCTGATCTACCTTTAGCCTTTCCTGTTTCTAAGAATGACAATATCTTTATGGGGGTCTGTTTGTCTCTAACCCTCAGAATTCTCTTGGCTCTTTTTCTCTGTCACATGCCTTTTCATAGCCAACCAGTTCCTAAGCCCCATACGTTATTCAGTTCAGTTCAGTTCAGTTCAGTCACTCAGTCGTGTCCTACTCTTTGCGACCCCATGAATCGCAGCACGCCAGGCCTCCCTGTCCATCACCAACTCCCGGAGTTCACTCAGACTCACGTCCATCCAGTCGGTGATGCCATCCAGCCACCTCATCCTCTGTTGTCCCCTTCTCCTCCTCCTCCCAATCCCTCCCAGCATCAGGGTCTTTTCCAATGAGTCAACTCTTTGCATGAGGTGGCCGAAGTATTGGAATTTCAGCTTTAGCATCAGTCCTTCCAGTGAACACCCAGGACTGATCTCCTTTAGGATGGACTGGTTGGACCTCCTTGCAGTCCAAGGGACTCTCAAGAGTCTTCTCCAACACCACAGTTCAAAAGTATCAATTCTTCAGCACTCAGCTTTCTTCACAGTCCTCAATAGGTTATTACACACTACTTATACACGCTACTCTGGACTGAACGCAAAGTTCATGCGTTGAAGCCCTAAGCCATCAATGTGACTGTATTTAGGAATAAGGTTTTCAGAATATTCCCCTTCTTGGATCACAGCCTTGCATGGCAAAGGGGCTTGTGTAACTCAATGAAACTGTGAGCCATGCCATGCAAGGCCACCCGAGACGGACAGGTCATAGTGCAGGGTTCTGACAAAATGTGGTCTGCTGGAGGAGGCAGTGGGAACTCACTCCAGTATTCTTGTCTGTTAATGTTAAATGAGGTCACAGAGGTGGCCAGACAGTGACTATGGGAGAAGAGAATGAGAGGGTAGCTAGCTATAAGCCTCTTACCAAAACCTGGTTGAACTGGCATCTTGATCTCAGACTTCCAGCCTCCAGAGTTTTGAGAAATATATTTCTATTGTTTAAGTCACTCAGCAAATGGTATTTTGTTATATAGCCTGAGCAGTCTAAGATGTTTGCATCTGCAGTAGTTGGAGTCTTCTTCCTTCTTTGCATCAACACTTTCTTTACGCAAACTGATGCTTCATTACCCACCACTTAGACTCCTGAAGGAGATACCTAAATGGTTTACTCTTTAATATCTCCTCATCTCTGATCCAGTCCACACAGTGATGTCACTTAAATATTTTAATCATATAATTCTTGAATAGAAAACCTTCAGTGGTTCACTTTAGTGGAAAAAACTGAGTGAGTGAGTGATAGTCACTCAGTCATTTCCAACTCTTTGTGACCCCATGGACTGTAGCTTACCAGGCTCCTTGGAATTCTCCAGGCAAGAATACTGGAGTGGGTTACCATTTCCTTCTCCAAGTGGGCAAAATTGAATATATTTAATTCTCTATTCTCAGATTGTCATTCAAGATCGTTTCTGCCTATACAAACCCAACCTAGACTTTCACCCAATTGTTGCTGTTCTAGTGTATTATACTCCAGCTAGGTGAAGCCCCAGATACCCCTTGGTCTTTGCTTTTTTCATTACTTTTTACTGCTAAGTCCTTTCTCTGAGTCCATTGTCTGAGTTGGTCTCATTTCCGTTCTGTCTCCAACTATCACAATCCTTTGCCTCCTTCAAGGCTCAACTCAAATGCACCTCTGAATCCTTATCCTTATATAATAGGCTTTCATTTTTATCCTCCTTTGTTCTCCAGTGTCCCATAGCTCTTTGTTGATATTTCTTAGTGACAAAAGGTATATTCTGCTTTGTATCATTGCCTTTTGTCTTTTGATTTTTCATAACTACCTCTATCCCACTAGATTCTAACTAAGCTTTTAGATGGCAAAGAGCTTTTGATCTTTGAAATAATAAACAATACTATTTTTAAACTGTCCTGTATTTTAAAATATAAAGATTGTGCTTACTATTAAAAAATAAGCACTTAAATATATTTTAAAAAATAGAATCTATTTTTAATTTTAATTTGCATACTGTAGTATTCCCTACATTTGTATGTTAAGTGAAGTTCAAGCAGTAACTTTTCAAGACTCAGGCAGTTATAGTTTCTTTTCATTGAGACTCTTGTGTAACTTTAAGAAGAGAGAAGTACAGAAAATGTGAAAGGTTTTTCAAATGAGAGTTGACCTTCGTAATCTAATAGCAAAAATATGTCTATTATTTTCAATTTTTATTCTTTGTGAGATGTAAACAGGAATACTGCTGCCTGATATCCAGTTTATAATTCAACCTGACCATCACAAAATGATGTATGATAGACCGATGTAAGATTATTTCTCATTGGATAAAGAGGAGAAAGAAAGATTTAGCAATTAATTCTCAAGATTAGTTTCTGACATATTCCTGCCTTTTTGTTGTGGAGAAGAGACTCAGGATGAAGAAGTGGTGCTTTCAATATGCTGATAAGTTAAGCTGCCTAAAAGCAGATGCTGAATCCTATTGAAAAGAATTTCATTTGAGTTATGCTGAGGGTATTGTTTAGCAAAATACTACACAAAAAGTCTTGACCTCTGTGTGTGAAATGGCAGATGTTCACAGTGAGGATTGAGCCTTGGGGCAACATAAATCTTCACTATTCTGTGCCTGTTTGCTCGATAACTGGGTTGAGTGGGGAAATAAAAGGTTCAGAGAATTTTTTACAAAGCAGCTGCTCCAGGCACTGCAAATGGATGTGCTGCCCTTAAGATAAGAAAAGCAAACAAGCAAACAAAATTCCCCAGACAGTGTGAGTTCACCAGGTCAAAAATGAACACCTCTTCTCCCTCAGAACTTTTATATTACACATTTTCAATGCAAATCAGGTGGGTCATGGATGGGATTTTTTTCCTTATCTCTGCTAAAAGGGGAATTTTCAACCATTTCTTTACATTTGACAGCATCAGAAAAGCAGCATCAGAAAAGTATGACACGAAGCATCTTCATTCATTTAACAATCACTAATTGATATTCTTCAGTGTACTAAGCCAATGGGTTCAAATACGAAGTTAACATAATTGAAATAGTACTGATATCTTGAACAGAGTTTGTGTGTCACATATGCTTCACTGAAAAGACAATAAACATTTTTGGAAACAGGGATGGGTTGATGGGACAGTGATGGGGGTAGGTCAGAATATCCTCCTAGTAACATCTGTTGTTGTTGTTCAGTAACTCAGTCGAGACTGACTCTTTGTGACCCCATGGACTGTAGCATGCCCGGCTTCCCCGTCCATCACCAACTCCTAGACCTTGCTCAAACTCATGTCTATTGAGTCAGTGATGCCATTCAGCCATCTTGTCCTTGTTGTCCCCTTCTCCTCCTGCCTTCAATCTTTCCTGGCATCAGGGTCTTTTCCAGTGAGTCAGCTCTTCCCATCAGGTGGCCATTATGGATCATATAAAGCAGCCAGGTTCGTTAATTATAAAGTCTGACTTTTGAAAAATTCTACAAGTCTCATTTAGTTTTTACTTTGACAGGATGGGCTTCCCTGGTGGCTCAGCTGGTAAAGAATCTGCCTGCAATGCAGGAGACCTGGGTTCTATCCCTGGGTTGGGAAGATCCCCTGGAGAAGGGAATGGCTACCCACTCCAGTATTCTGGCCTGGAGAATTCTGTGGACTATATAGTCCGTGCGGTCGCAAAGAGTTGAACACGACTGAGTGACTTTCACTTTTGACAGTATGTATTTGAATATATACTCTGTGGGTAAAGAATCTACCTGCAATGTGGGAGACACAGGAGATGAAGGCTTAATCCCTGGGTTGGGAAGATCTTCTGAAGGAGGAAATGACAACCCACTCCAGTATTCTTGTCTGGAGAATCCTATAGACAGAGGAGCCTGGTGGGCTACAGTCCAAAGGGTCACAAAGAGTCAGGCAAGACTGAGTGATTGAGCATGCACACATATATGTGAAAGTTTATGCAGAACAGATAAAATCCAATCTATCTGAGTTTAAAGATACCAGAATATCAATTTAGTATGCCAAAAACTCTTAGCAAGAAGCAGTTGTGATCAAATGGTAAGCTGAGACTTAAAACTGCACATAAATTAACATGTGATTCTATGCAGTCATTCCTTGACTCCAAGCAACTAAGGAACCACTTTTTCTTAGGGAGTAGTGACATATGGTCACTGTGGTTAACATGTATACATGTACAGTAGGCCACTCCTGGTTCTTTGTCTTTCACCCCCTGGTGTTTGTGTGTCCTATTTTAGCTACCTCTTTCATGCCTGGAAGTGCACATGAACATGCACACGTAGTCACACATGACACGCAGTCACATATTTGCAGTGTGTTGAACCACTGTCCTTCCCAGTCTCCTAGTATTTTTTCTCTGATTTTAAGAAAATAATTTCTCCCTCTTCTTTTATATCTCTCTCTTTACTAGTTTTTTCTAAAAAGATAAAATCTCTCCTGATTTTTCTTTTCTTTAATTTTGTGGAGCAAAATTGAAACAAAACAAAGTGCTATGCTTAACAGAGAGTGTCCTAGACTTTCTCAGTTTATGACATTCTGAGTATCTTGGTAATTTTTTCATGGCACCCCTAGGCTGAAAGAAATACCTCAAGTTTTGTTTAATTAGGATACAAATTATTCAGGTATTAACTTAGTCACCTTTTGAAAAAATAATGCATATAAATTGAAAGAAAAAAAACTTTGTATTTTATACTTAGAAACTCACAGTTACTTAATAATGTGTGCTTGTTGGGTACTGACTAGCCTTCAAACCTAAGAGCCAGATTGGACATTCATCCTCATTTCTTACTCCACATTGGTTTTAATGCAGTGTTAGTATTTGCCTTTATATTACAAACACTGTCAAAAACTGAACTTTGAAAAGCTATGGCATCATTGAATGGGATGGAAAGCTGAGTGCTGAAAAATTGATGCTTTTGAACTGTCGTGTTGGAGAAGACTCTTGAGAGTCCCTTGGACAGCAAGGAGCTCAAACCAGTCAATCTAAAGGAAATCAGTGCTGAATATTCATTGGAAGGACTGATGCTGAAGCTGAAGCTCCAATACTTTGGCCACCTGATGCATAGAGCTGACTCATTTGAAAAGACCCTGATGTGGGAAAGATTGAAGGCTGGAGGAGAAGGGGATGACAGAGGATGAGATGGTTGTACGGCATTACCGATTTGATGGACATTAATTTGAGCAAGCTCCGGGAGTTGGTGATGGACAGGGAAGCCTGGTGTGCTGCAGTCCATGGGGTTACAAAGAGGTGGATAGAACAGAGCGACTGAATTGAACTGAGCGAAGCTGAGTTCCTTCACTGTTCACCTAAAACTATCACAACATCGTTAATTGGCTATACCCCAATATAAAATAACAAGTTTTTAAAAATAGAATTTCATTTTCAATCATTTTTAACTAGTATTTTTATATTTTAAAATAAAATTGTGTATATTAAAGGTTTACAACATGATTTGATATACATATGCATAGTGAAATGATTACTACAGTCAAGCTAATTAACATATTATCTTGAATATATGAGTATTTATACTATTGTTTTCATTAAATAATCATGATTTTAGGTTAATTATCTTTTGGACTTAACCTCTGAGTCTAATAATGAACCATTTCTAACAATACCATGTGGAACATATTCAAAGTTCTAACCAGTTAATCACAAACACACTTCTGGAACCTAACGATTATTTTTTTTAATTGGAGATTTATCCATGGATGATCCTTGCTGCAAGCCAAGAATCCCACTCTGTCATCGGAGAGTCATTTTCTCTACTAAGTGTTCAGAATACAGGCTGACTTTTGGAACAGAAGTTGGGTTTGCTTTTTCCTTGGTTTACTTTCTCATTCCTTCCACTTGACAACACACTTCTCAGCATGATTTAGTGGCAAGATTTAGGTGTAAGAAAATAATGAGAAGATTGCTAGGTTGCGATTGGAATCGTCTTATTTGACTTTTGTTGCCTTGTAACAGATTATCGTGTCGTTCAGTTGCTCAGTTGTGTCTGACTCTCTGCAATCCCATGGACTGAAGCAGTCAAACAGATTGTTGATCCTGCACTTTTAATCCACAAACTGTCTGTGGATGTTAAATTAGATTAAGGATTGAATGTGTCAGTTTTATTATTTTTAGTTAAACATCTTTTAAGATAAGTGGTAGTACTTTCAGTACAGAGTTTGTTTAAAAAATATTTATGGTTGACATTTTAGATTATAAGCATAAGCATTGTTCTATTTTAAACAGAAACTGCTGAAAATAGAATAGGATATAACTTGCACATCTAATACATATTTTTAAATAAAATCTAGAAGATATATTAGTTTAAAGTTTCATAACTATGTAATGCCCTTGTAAATGGATGTGGATGTGTTGTCAGCCAGTAAATTTTATGTGTGAGGATTCAAGTAACTTCATCCTCCCTTTTACTAAAGTAAAAGACTAAGTCATTCAGTTGATTTAATTTATGGTATGTTATTCTGTTTATCTTTCAGATTTTATTCATCTGATCCAACCTGTCTTGTGACTGCTGGCTGGAATTAAGGTTGGTGATGTGTTTATATATTAAATTCTGAATAAACTGTGAAATAAAATACAGGCTTGATGAGCCTTTGTAGAGTTGGGTCAGAGTACTTTTGCCGGTAGTGGTAAGAAAGTTGTAATGGTGAGAAATGGATACATTTCAGATTTGCAGACATGTTTTCCTGAAGTGTTTGTTTTCTTTGTTAGTATTTCTTTGGTTATCAAGTTTCATTTCTTTTACCTGCCTTACTTGCAGAATTTTGATTAAAGAAAAAGATTCAATTTTAAGTCATTCATTTAATGAACATATCAGAAGTATGATTTCTTTGCAGCGCTGGCTAGTGTTTTAAAGAATGGTCAGCTTTCTGAGTTATCAGGGAAATACTTTTGAAGCCCACAGTTGGGTAGCCACATTTCCTAAGCATGGTAGAGCTGAAAAATTGTTCATTAATTGCATATTTCAGTTAATTAGCAGAGTTTTAAGATGCCATTCTTTGCTCTGTTTCCTTGTTAATTGGTTTTAGGGGAGACCAAAACTAGCTTAATGGAGTTTGGAATAATAACAGAGCCTTAGAGGGCACTGACATAAATAGGCTTAGAATTTCATTTATTCCCTCCTCTTTTCTTCTCTAAAACACGTATTCATAGTTTAAAAAAAACAAAACTAAACTCAGAATAAAATAACTGCTTTTGTTGCTAATAAAAGAGCAAAATGCCAGATGTTGCTAAACTTTTTGTATGGGTTTTTGATTAATTTAACAGAAAGAAAAACATTGGTTTTCCTTTGTTCTTATATTAATCAGGTATTTAGCCTTCAAATTGCAGTGTTTGGATGGCTCTAGTGGTAAAGAACCCTCCTGCCAATGCAGGAGACATAAGAGACTCGGGTTCAGTCCCTGGGTTGGGAAGATCCCTTGGAGGAAGGCATGGTATTCCACTTCAGTATTCTTTCCTAGAGAATCCCAGGGACAGAGGAGCCTGATGGGCTACGGTCCATAGGGTCTCACAGAGTTGGGCACGACTGAAGCGCCTGGAAAATCCCATGGACGGAGGAGCCTGGTAGGCTGCAGACCATGGGGTCGCTAAGAGTCGGACACGACTGAGCGACTTCACTTTCACTTTTCATTTTCATACATTGGAGAAGGAAATGGAGACCCACTCCAGTGTTCTTGCCTGGAGAATCCCAGGGACGGGGGAGCCTGGTGGGCTTCCGTCTCTGGGGTCGCACAGAGTCGAACACGACTGAAGCGACTTAGCAGCAGCAGCAGAAGTGACTTAGCTCTCCCATGCAACACATAGCAGGCACACAGTAAATATGTTACCTTTTCTGGCCTCATTTTGACCTCATTCTTCCACCCCCAGCACATCTGTCTCACATGCATGTGCACGTGTGTGTACACACACACACACACACAAACTATTATTATTTTCCCTTTTCATGTACAAATTGTGCTTTCTTATCCTTGAAATCTGGATAGACTGTAGCAAATAAGATATGTTGGAATCATGCCTACTGATAGTTGGCAACTTAATATGGAGAAAAAGGGACATGTATATAAAAGTGAGAGTTAAATTTGTAACCTGCATTTGTTTCATTTCATGTTGATATAATTTGGAGTTGAATTTATTGAGGACATTTAGGCTGGTTTCTTATTTACTTCTAAGCATGTTCTATGTAAACTTGCACATGTTTAAACATGGAGTGCTTGTAAGACTTTTTTGGATTTTTTGCTACTCTTCTTTCCCTGCTAGCTTCTACCCATCTGCCAGTAAAAAATAACAACTAGAATGAGATTTTTGCAAAGTAGAAATCTTTAAATCAGGAATATTTTCAATGCATAAAGTTGAATAGGAAGTGTCGTTTTTAAATTTTAATTAAAAGTAAATTGTATTTTGTTCTCTTCCTTTTGGATTTTTGTTTGTGGTTGGTATGGTCAACATCACAACTTGAAATCTCATTTCATTTTGGCTACTCTTCAGAAAGGAACAAACTGAAAAGAAACATGTAAAAGGAAAAGAAATAAAAAAATTTTGTTAAATAGAAAAGTAAATAACTATAAGAGTAATACACAAAAACTTTTAAAATCTAATCCTGTATTCATTTCTTGTATGGAGAATTTCTTTTGTGGGAGTGTGAACATAATTAAAATGTGTTTGGTCTAACTGTGAAAGTCAGGATGACTTACATACTCCAAAATAAATATATTGATTAAAATATACAGTATTCATAGAAATGGAAGCATATTTAAATCTCTCATATTACAAAGTCTTCCTAATTGAATATATTGTATTGTTTCTCTTTCCAGCTGAGAATGAAAAGATATTTAAATTAAATTTGATAATTAATTATCTAAATTATGTTTTGGAAAAGAAGCTAGATGTAACAAAGCTTCTGAAGGATACATCAATTCACCAGAAACAACCAGATTCTCAACACAAACTATGATATATAATGAAAATTAGTATTCTTTTCTTAACTAGAGCTAGGTCCTTTTGCTTCAGGACAAAAGAAGTTTCCCTCATAGAAAAGCTTCTTTTTCTATAATAATGTTAACTGAGTAAAATGACTAGTATTGCTAGATAAAAGCAAGTGGATTCTTTACCAACTGAGCTATCAGGGAAGCTCAAAGTTATAGATAGCTATATTTAAAATGGAATATCAGAACTGTGCTTACACTTCTGCACGGTAAAGGAAACGATGAACAAAATGAAAAGGCAATCTCCTGGATGGGAGAAAATATTTGCAAATCATATGTCTTGTAAAGTGCAAATATCCAAAATATATATGAAACACATATAAATCAATATCAAAAAACAAATACTCTGATTTAAAACCAGGAAGAGGATATGATAGACATTTTTCCAAAGCAGACATACAGATGACCAGCAGGTATATGAAAAGATGCTTAGTGTCACTAATCATCAGTTCAGTTCAGTGCATTCGCTCAGTTGTGTCCTTTGCGACCCCATGAAACGCAGCACACCAGGCATCCCTGTCCATCACCAACTCCCGGAGTCCACCCAAACCCACATCAATTGAGTTGGTGATGCCATCCAGCCATCTCATTCTCTGTCGTCCCCTTCTCCTCCTGCCCTCAATCTTTCCCAGCATCAGAGTCTTTTCCAATGAGTCAGCTCTTCGCATCACAGGGCCAAAGTATTGGAGTTTCAGCTTCAACATCAGTCCTTCCAAAGAACACCCAGGGCTGATCCCTTTTAGAATGGACTGGTTGGATCTCCTTGCTCTCCAAGGGACTCTCAAAAGTCTTCTCCAACCCCACAGTTCCAAAGCATCAATTCTTCGGCACTCAGCTTTCTTTATAGTCCAACTCTCACATCCACATATGACCACTGGAAAAACCATAGCCTTGACTAGATGGACCTTTGTTGGCAAGGTAATGTCTCAGCTTTTTAATATGCTGTCTTGGTTGGTGATAACTTTCCTTCCAAGGAGTAAGTGTCTTTTAATTTCATGGCTGCAGTCACCATCTGCAGTGATTTTGGAGGCCCCCAAAATAAAGCCAGCCACTGTTTCCACTGTTTCCCCATCAATTTGCCATGAAGTGATGGGACCAGATGCCATGACCTTTGTTTTCTGATTGTTGAGCTTTAAGCCCACTTTTTCACTCTCCTCTTTCACTTTCATCAAGAAGCTCTTCAGTTTTTCTTCACTTTCTGCCATAAGAGTGGTATCATCTGCATATATGAGGTTATTGACATTTCTCCTGGCAATCTTAATTCCAGCTTGTGCTTCCTCCAGCCCAGCGTTTCTCATGATGTACTCTGCATAGAAGTTAAATAAGCAGGGTGACAATATACAGCCTTGACATACTCCTTTTCCTGTTTGGAACCAGTCTGTTGTTTGATGTCCAGTTCTCACTGTTGCTTCCTGACCTGCGTATAGGTTTCTCAAGAGGCAGGCCAGGTGGTCTAGTATTCCCATCTCTTTCAGAATTTTCCAGTTTATTGTGATCCACACAATCAAAGGCTTTGGCTTAGTCAATAAAGCAGAAATAGATGTTTTTCTGGAACTCTCTTGCTTTTTCGATGATCCAGTGGATGTTGGCAATTTGATCTCTGGTTCCTCTGTCTTTTTAAAACCAGCTTGAACATCTGGATGTTCATGGTTCACATATTGCTGAAGCCTGGTTTGGAGAATTTTGAGCATTACTTTACTAGCATGTGAGATGCGTGCAATTGTGCGGTAGTTTGAACATTCTTTGGCATTGCCTTTCTTTGGAATTGGAATGAAAACTGACCTTTTCCAGTCCTATGGTAACTGCTGAGTTATCCATATTTGCTGGCATATTGAGTGCAGCACTTTCACAGCAACTTCATCCTGAATTTAGTTCAGTTCAGTCGCTCAGTCATGTCCGACTCTTTGCGACCCCATGAATCACAGCACGCCAAGCCTCCCTGTCCGTCACCAACTCCGAGTTCACTCAGATTCATGTCCATTGAGTCAGTGATGCCATCCAGCCATCTCATCCTCTGTCGTCCCCTTCTCCTCCTGCCCCCAGTCCCTCCCAGCATCAGAGTCTTTTCCAGTGAGTCAACTCTTCACATGAGGTGGCCAAAGTACTGGATTTTCAGCTTTAGCATCATTCCTTCCAAAGAAATCCCAGGGCTGATCTCCTTCAGAATGGACTGGTTGGATCTCCTTGCAGTCCAAGGGACTCTCAAGAGTCCTCTCCAACACCACAGTTCAAAAACATCAGTTCTTCGGCACTCAATCTTCTTCACAGTCCAACTCTCACATCCATACATGACCACAGGAAAAACCATAGCCTTGACTAGACGGACCTTAGTCGGCAAAGTAATGTCTCCGCTTTTGAATATGCTATCTAGGTTGGTCATAACCAGGGGAATGCAAATCAAAACCACAGTGAAATATCACTTTATACTTGCTAAAATGGTTATTATCAAAAAGACAAGTAATAACTGTTGGAGAGGAGGTGGAGAAAAGCAAATTTTTGTGCACTGTTGGTGGGAATGTAAATTTGTGCAGCTACTATGGAAAACAGGATGGAGGTTCCTCAAAAATTTAAAAATAGAGCTGTCATATCATCTAGCAATTCCATTTCTGACTGTTTATTTAAGGAACGTGAAAACACTAATTTGAAAAAAAATATGCACACCCATGCTCATCGCGGCCTTATTTACAATAGCCAAGATATGGAGACAGCCTAAATGTCCATCAGTGGATGAATGGATTACGGTGATATAGAAGAGAGTCAAAATTTACAGTCTTCCAGTTATAAAATAATTTGTAGGATGTAATGTGTAGCATGGATACTACTGTTAATAATACTATATTGCACATTTGAAAGTTGCTAAAAGACTAGATCTTAAAAATTCTTACACTGAAAAAAAATATGTAACTGTATATGGTGATGAATGTTAACTAGTCTTATTGTGGTGAACATTTCACAATATATACAAATATCAAATCATGTTTTATACCTGAAACTAATATAATGTTGTATGTTGATTAAACCTCAATAAAAAATTTCAAATGTCCATAAAGTATTTCATCAGCTCTAAGATACACATTTTTATGTTAAGCTATGTAAAATCAAAAACTACCATAGTTAAATTGTCAATTGTTTTTTCTTTCTAGGTGGCAAATAAAGTGTGTCTTATAGTGGGTTGTATCTTAGATTCTATGAAATATAGTATTACTGAATTTAGATTGAAAAAAATTAAATTTCAAGTTATTACAAAAGAGAATCAGTAAAGTTCGGAAACTATAAAGTCAAGCTTGATACTGATTTTTAAAAACACTTTACACCACACTTTTTACCATTCAAAACAAGGTGAGTTCATTTTTTGACTTTGTTTTCTTTTTTGTTATACTGTGACCAGTATCTTGGTGTATTACGCTCCAGATTTTGACTTATTTATTTTCACAAAATTGAAGTTAAACTTTGTATCCAGTTACTCCTGATTTCTTGAAAATGCAGTTTTAATAACTGTGTAATATTTTTCCTATTCCATAATTATTTTTACCATTTACTCATTGTTGAGCATTCATTTCTGCCCAGACCTGGATCTCTCTTCTTATTCTAGTTTATCCCTCTGACTTGAATTCTTATGTCTTGTAGAAAAGTTGTCTGACTTTATTATTTTATCTTTAAAGCTAGAATAAAACTAACTTAGACTTCTTTTAAGGATTAAATGAGATAATGCATACTTATGGACCTTAAATAGGGAAGATTTCAAGACATTTTAAAATTCTCTATCAAAGTTCTTTTCTTTTCATAGTTTTTACTTGAGTAATACCTTCTGGTATTTCTCCCAAGATGGAATAAAACCAATGAAGATCATTAAATTATTGTCATAAAATAAAATATAAAATAGAAGAGGCCAAAATATAAATATTTTGGTTTTGGACTGATCAAAAAGTAATTTCTATATGCTCTACTGAGTGGTATTGCCTCTTTTATTAAAGATACTGTTAAACTAAGCAGCATATATTACAAGTGAGCAGACTTTCACTTAAAAAAACAGTGTATAAAATGCTAATATTTTCAGGAGACCCTTGTGTCTTACTAGTAAGCTACAGTGGTTGCTTTCCAGAGTCAAGACAAACAAGCCTTTTTTTGACCAGCTACATAGTCAGCCACCTCAAGAAGTTCTGTTTACCTTCTAACTTGCCTCATGATGGTTCACATGGTTACCATCCATAATGGTTGCATACCATATATGGTTCTTATAGCATTCACCCTTGTTTCTTTATGTTATATGTTATGATTATTTCCAGATATATCTTATCTTCCCTAGCAACTCAGAATCTGGGGTCTTCTCTCTGTGCCTTCTGTCCTGGTAGGACCTCGTAGGAGTGGACACCCTGAAAATGCTTATTGAATGAATTGTAAAGTATAGAAGCAAAAATAAACAATTTTATTACATATTTGTAAGCTACATATGTGTGTATGTGTGTGTGTGTGTGTGTGTGTGTGTGTAGTTGTTATTTAGTTGCCAAGTTGTGTCCGACTCCTTTGCAACCCTGTGAACTGTAGCTCACCAGGCTCCTCTGTCCATAGGATTTCCCAGGCAAGAATACTGAAGTGGGTTGCCATTTCCTTCTCCAGGGGGTCTTCCTGACTCAGAGATGGAACTGGCATCTCCTTCATTGGTAGGTGGATTCCTTGCCACTTATATCCTTCCTTATATGGGCATTTATATATTTACATGTGTGTAGATATGTTATAATAATTATTACCTAGTGTATTCTTTCTCTTGGTGAAAGAGAGTTGAGCAAAAAAGCAAGGACTTTAAACCCATCACACAAAAGACATTTGAAGCAGAAGTAATTACTTGGTTCAGTTTCAGTTCAGTTCAGTTCAGTCACTCAGTCGTGTCCGACTCTTTGCGACCCCATGAATCACAGCACGCCAGGCCTCCCTGTCCGTCACCAACTCCCAGAGTTCACTCAGATTCATGTCCATCGAGTCAGTGATGCCATCCAGCCATCTCATCCTCTGTCGTCCCCTTCTCCTCCTGCCCCCAGTCCCTCCCAGCATCAGAGTCTTTTCCAGTGAGTCAACTCTTCACACGAGGTGGCCAAAGTACTGGAGTTTCAGCTTTAGCATCATTCCTTCCAAAGATATCCCAGGGCTGATCTCCTTCAGAATGGACTGGTTGGATCTCCTTGCAGTCCAAGGGACTCTCAAGAGTCCTCTCCAACACCACAGTTCCAAAGCATCAATTCTTCGGCTCTCAGCCTTCTTCACAGTCCAACTCTCACATCCATACATGACCACAGGGAAAACCATAGCCTTGACTAGACGGACCTTGTAAAGGTATGAGAAGGGAGATTGCTTTGTCTTTCTACTTTATTCCTATATTGAGCATAATATAATATACTTATGGATGAAAACATATTTGGAATTCTAGTTATTATATTGATATGTGATAAAGTGAATTTGAGGTTCTGGAAAGATTTGTAGAATGCCTAATTATTTCTTTACCTTTTTAAGGAGAGATACAAAGCTGATGGACTGGAAAGGCCAGTTAGTCGTTGGAGAATTTGCTTTCTTTTGTGCAGCTTTCTGAAATCTGAAGTATCATAAGTACTTATTTTCTCCTTTTTTATTAAAAGTAATCCTTTCCTGTTACAAACGTGACAATCAACAAATAAGCTTCATGACATGATTTGGAATGGGAGAGGTGGGGAGGAGAGGGGCTGGGGGTGAGAGGTAAACTTGCTGTCAACCTCTCAATCTCCTCATGTGAGCCAGTGAAATACTTCGGGAATATATTTTTCCAGAATTGTTCTTTTATTTTTTGACAGAGTCTTAACATACCGAGGAAATAGGTTTATTGATGCCCCAGAGGACAAATAGGAAAACACAACCCATTGGAAATATCTTAAATAACAAATAACAGATACGTTTTTCCCACATGAGAAAAAAAATATTCTAGCTGATTCTTTTTGTCTTAGCTAAATGTGAAAAGTGAAAGTGAAAGTGAAGTCGCTCAGCAGTGTCCAACTTTTTGCGACCCCATAGACTGTAGCCTACCACGCTCCTCTGTCTATGGGATTTTCCAGGCAATGGTACTGATGTGGATTGCCATTTCCTTCTCCAGGGGATCTTCCCAACCCAGGGCTCAAACCCGGATCTCCCGAGTTGTAGACAGACGCTTTACCATCTGAGCCACCAGGGAAGTAATGGCTACAAGAGACCCCTTAGATATGTTTTTATACAAACCTCATACTTAGGAAATCAATCCTGTGGATTTAAGTCATGGGACAGCTGATTTTTATTCTTTCCTGAATTCATCTGAATGAATGCCATTCCAAAAAATGGTACAGCTGATCTTTTTGCAGACCATTTATTTCTTTAAAGAATATCATGACTTTATATGGGCCTATCTTTTTAAGACAGTTTGGAGAATTTAAAAACATAAGAAGTACATTTGTAAGGAGTCCATTCATTTAGAAATCTTTTATTTCTTTTATGGCCTACTTACTGCAAAGTAAGAACTTGATGTTATTAAAAACGGATATGCTTTTTTGTTCCTCAACTTCTATAAGTCTACATGAGACTTACTAAATTTCATCAGTTATTCATCCAAGGATAGAAAAATCATCATAGCAGAAAAAGAGATATACATATAATAGAAACAGGGATAATACATGTACATTAGATAGATACTTGGATATGCATGCTAATGTTGGATGGTTTTGCGAATGAACAGAGCAAGGGCTTTGCTTTTGGACATATTTTATAGGCCATTTCTATTAAAGCAGATAAAATTGTCTGCCTTTTCTGAGCTCATTCTGTCTAATTATTTAGCAATGTAAAAATGCTAGTTGGAAAATCATTTTGTGCTAATAAACCAAAGTGGATTTGGTTTCAGTCCATATTATTCAATATCTTGTGACTGTCAGCTATGTTGCTTTAGAGACTTTGTTTACTTTTCTTTCTACTATTTAAATTTATTTAAAATAGGTTTGAAGAGCTGAACAAAAATAAAATCCTTACTATATTATACACATACATCTGTGTCTATACTTGAATATCTACCTTCTCTCTCTCTTTCTCTCCTTTTTGCCCTCTCTTCTTTCTGTCTTCCAGTAAAAATTGTATATTTTGTTGAATAAAGTTTATAATTCAAATATAGAGAAAGCTAACTTTTAGAATATAAATAAATATTTGAAACTTTAAGTACTATCATCTTCATTTTATGAATAGAGATAGTCACTAAATCAGACACAATTTTTATAATAGACTATTCCTCTGTGAAATGCTTTTTTTGTTGTTGTTGCTGTTTTTAGAAGCTAAGTCATGTCCAACTCTTTTGCGACCCCATGGACTGTAGCCCGTCAGGCTCCTCTGTCTGTGGGATTTCCCAGACAAGAATACTGAAGTGGGTTGCCATTTCCTTCTCCAGGGGATCTTCCCGACCCAGGGATGGGACCCGCATCTCCTACATTGCAGGCAGATCTTTGCGGCTGAGCCATCGTGGGGGAGGGGAATTCCTCTGTGAAATGTAATATTACTAGTTCTTAAAAATATCAAACAGTCTTCTGGAGGGATAAAAATATGTAGAAAACTACATATTTACCCAAATGTAAATATGGTGTATGTGTGTGTATACTATTCAGTAGTGCCTTTATTTATAAGATTCATGTTTAGAATGATAAATGAGAGTGAACTTGATATCTTTTGCCTGAAAATATTTTACATATAGAGTGGAAAAACTTTTTCAGCCTTGTCCTTAAGTTTATTGTCACATGTTAGTGCCTTGCCAGAAGTAGCTCTCTAGGGACAAGAGGAAAGTTTTAGAATGAATTAGTCCACTTAAAAAAAAAAGAAAAAACAACACCTATACTGGCATCTTTAAGGGGTCCTTGCTGCTGCTAAGTCACTTCAGTCATGTCTGACTCTGTGTGAGCCCATAGATGGCAGCCCACCAGGCTCCTCCGTCCCTGGGATTCTCCAGGCAATAATACTGGAGTGGGTTGCCATTTCCTTCTCCAATGTATGAAAGTGAAAAGTGAAAGTGAAGTCACTCAGTCGTGTCTGACTCTTAGTGACCCCATGGACTGTAGCCCACCAGGCTCCTCCATCTATGGGATTTTCCAGGCAAGAGTACTAGAGTGGGGTGCCATTGCCTTCTCCATTAAGGGGTCCTTAGGCAGCCATAAAGAATTATCAGTTCCATAAAGGAGACTAAATTAGACAAAAGGAATAGAAACCATGTATGTGTCCGTGGAGGGAAGGGGGGAGCTCATTTCTGAAATCATTAGGGAAAGTAACATAAGAATTCCCTTCTCTAATTGTGATTTGTTCTTTTTATTTCTAAGTTTTTTTTCATTGTTTAAGAATTTTAGGTAAATTTGGAAATATGGAAAAAGTAGGTCACTGAGTAAGATGTTTAACTTGGTTGGCAACATTATAGTCCCAACACTTTAAATTTCATCTCTTTTAGGGACTCAGAGATCTAACAGGCCATCTGGCATTAATATCACATAATAATAAAAATTGCCTTTGGGGGTTCTCTAACTCTTTTAACTATTTGGAAATGAAGATGAAAATCTCTTCTATTGGTAGGATATTTGAGGCATGTACAAGCCATGTAGGCTAGGTGAAATGAGTTTGAGAAATTATACTTATATATTCAGCCTAGGATATCATATAAATGTTCCAGTGGAAAGTCATCAGCTTTTCTTCTATTTCCTACAGGTATTTCCTAACATTAAAAAAAAAATCCATGTTACTTAATAATTACTGAAGTTACTTTAAAACATCTTACAGTGCTTAAATAATCATCCATCAACTATAAATATACCCCCCACCCACCTCACTGAGGAGTTACCTAAATAACTATTTCACTCTATCAAATGTAATTCTACTCATCTGCCATACCTGGAATTGCTCTTTTTCTTTTGTTTTTCTTTTATATTATAGGGGCTGAATTTTATTAATTTTCTGATATTTTTAGAAATCAGAAATTTGTTAATGTTCTGATTTTTTAGAAATTAGAAATTTGTTAATTTTCTGATTTTCCTATGTCTGGGCAGTTTTTATAAACTTTCTTTTTGGTTACTACTAAGGTGCTCAGTGGTTTCCCTGGTGGCTCAGTGTTAAAGAATCTGCCTGTAATGCAGGAGACAGGAAGGAGATGTGGGTTTGATTCCTGGATTGGGAAGATTCCCTAGAGGAGGAAACGGCAACCCACTCCAGTATTCTTGCCAGGAAAATCCGGTGAGACAGAAGAGGCTGCAGGCTACAGTACATGGGGTCGCAAAGAGTTGAATATGACTAAAGCGACTGAACACACACACACACACACACACACACACACACACACACACAGAGTGCTTAGTTGCAGAAGAACAAAGAGACCAACACACACACACACACACACACACACACACACACACACACCACACACTGTGCTTAGGTGCAGAAGAACAAAGAGACCAACTGGCAAAAGTTGTTTTAACTTTGTGTTTAGAAAATATAAAAGCTCTTTACCTTTACATGAATATCATATTTCTCTGTATAGTTATTCTTTGTGCACAAAAGAGCAGGAAAAAAAACCTCATGGTGGATTAGATTCCTGCTTATAGTTTAAAAAAATAGATATACATAAAAGTAGTTCAACAAATATTTTTTGAAAGAGAAAAATTAGAAGGTTGAGACAAGGGGAGATGGAAGAGGCAGAATCTTGGTCCAAAGTAAACTTGTCTTGCAACCTCTGTTCCAGGTCTAACCTTCCAGTCCTAGCCCCTTCTCTGTGCCTTGGCTTGGCTTCTGTAGACCCCTTATAGGATATGCGCTTTTTCTAACTCTCACTTTCTACTGTATCTATTTAAATTGTTTACCTTTAAACCCAGCTGAACTTCCTTTTCTTATAAGGTCCTTGTGAATCACAATGAAGTACATCTTTTCTGGATATCTCTAGAAAGTTACATCTGTACTTCGTATTTGATTACATTGCCATGTATTAGCTGCTATTTATGTGTATTCACGTTTTCCCTTCCCTTAACTTGACGACAAGCTACTGGAGAGCAAAGGAACCATTTTTAATACTTCTAAAGCACCCATAGAACGGAGGTCTCATATGAACTATGTGTATTCTCAATTCTTGATTTAGTAATAATTGCTCTGATGCATTAGAACTGTATCTTCTCATGTGGGCTTACTTCACATATGCAAAGGTTTTACTATCAGAGTAGTGGTAGCAACACATGGTTTAGAAGTACCATCATTGGTGAATTTCCATGGAACTATGAAACTGTCAGAAACAACCTGATTCCCCAAAGTCTAGATCATTAAAAGACAGAGTCATCATTGGGGCTGTTTCACTCTTTTTTTTCTTTCCTTTTAGACATTTCTGTTTGGCTATCAGGCACTTATCTGTGACTAGAATTTATATATATATATATATATATATATATATATATATATATAAACTATTCTATACCTTGGGTACAGTTCATCCTTCCCCCACCCCTCATCATCTTCCCACCGTTAAAGTGGTATACTTCCATGTGGAGTGCCTTATTAAGGACTCCTTCATCCAAGAAAATGGTACAGTTTGACTAGCTGAATGGGACATCATTTATGACAGTGTCAAAATGGTGAGATAAAGAGCTAGGTATCAAGAATAATATCAGTGTGGTCTTTATGAGATAAATAGTGAACTGGTAAAAAGTATCTCTGATCTAAGCATGACATAGAAGTATTGAAGATACTATGTTTAATCCGAAGAGAAAGCATTTACCTCCAAAAACTTTCTGAAAGAAAAAACAAATCAAATCACGTTTCAAACATTTTTATGCCTCCTCCTGGCATTTTGCCATACACTGTGATGACAAAACATTACATTTCTGAAAGTTTCCTACACTGCTTTGTTGAACAATGAAGTAACTGACTTTTGCATCTTCTTTGTATTTACAAAAGGAACCAAAAATGGTTCCTTTGCTCTCCGGTAGCTTGTCGTCAAGTTAAGGGAAGGGAAAACGTGAATACACATAAATAGCAGCTAATACATGGCAATGCAATCAAATACGAAGTACAGATGTAACTTTCTAGAGATATCCAGAAAAGATGTACTTCGTTGTGATTCACAAGGACCTTATAAGAAAAGGAAGTTTAGCTGGGTTTAAAGGTAAACAATTTAAATAGATACAGTAGAATGTGAAAGCTAGAAAAAGAAGGGCTTATCCTAAAAGGGGTCTACAGAAGCCAAGCCAAGGCACAGAGAAGGGGCTAGGTAGGACTGGAAGGTTAGACCTGGAACAGAGGTTGCAAGACAAGTTTACTTTGGACCAAGATTCTGCCTCTTCCATGTCCCCCTCTGTCTCAACCTTCCAATTTTTTTCTTTCAAAAAATATTTGTTGAACTACTTTTATGTATATCTATTTTTTTGAAAACTATGAGCAGGAATCTAATCCACCATGAGATTTTTTTTCCTGCTCTTTTTGTGCGCAAAGAATAATTGCACAGAGAAATATTTATCTGAGGGTCTGTTCCAAGAGCTTCCATTAGGAAAATTATGTTTTATGTTATATTTTTTTAGAAGAAAAAATAAACACCAATATCTTGACACATGGGAGCCAAATGTTCCAACTGACATTCATGCTATCTGGATTTGTTTTATTTTGGAATGAATATTACCAAGTTTGTTTGCAGTTAAAGGTAAATGAAAGTAAAATTAAATATTTTATCTCTTTAATAAATTTCACTTGGGAAATTTGGAATTTTGCCATTTGAATTATTTGTTAAATTATCTGAAAGGCCTCTACTCCAGGGAGAAGGGTTAATTGGAATTGAAATTGCTGGGGAAATATAATTAAAAAACAAAAACCTCTCCCAACCCAGAAATCCTTTCCACAAAGTTAGTAGACAAAGGAAACAGTCCTGTTAATGAATAAGCATTAAATTAGAATGTGATGAGCATCCAGAGGCAATCCACTAAGAGAATGCAAAGACCAAAAGAAATTTCAACCTTCTAAATAGCCAAGCAAATACAACCTGTCGCGTAGAACCTTTCAAGATAAATAATAACTAGTCCTCTAATAAGAGGACTGAATTTACTTGGCAATTGGGGTGACCATCTGTGTTAGCTAATTGATTTTCTTCTACGGAGAGAGAGAGAGGCTTCTAGTACCTTTATAAGGGGAAGTAGTTTTACAACTTGGAGCAAGAAGCCAACCTAAATTAGGCTCTAATACTCTCCAGCAAGGGAGATAGAGGAGCTATTACCCCTTGAGGCTTGCATTTCAAAAAGATGTCTCCCAGGTCTTTGAAAAAACATTTCTGAATGTGAGCGTGGCCTGAGACTTAATTAGCCCATTATGAAGAATTACATGCGTTTGAAAAGGATAATGGAAGAAATTGTAAAAGAAAAATGAAAGGGGGGAGTCTCTAAGCTTATTTTCAATAGGGAGAATTAAGCCCCTTATTTTTAATTTGTATTTGCCCTTACGATGAATGTGGCTTTCCCAGTGTCTCAGATGGTAAAGAATCTGCCTGCAGTGCAGGAGACTCGGTTTGATCCCTGGGTAGGGAAAATCCCCTGGAGGAGGAAATGGCTAGCCCCTCCAGTATTCTTGCCTGGAAAATTCCGTAAACAGATGAGCCTGGCGGGCTACAATCCATGGGGTTGCAGAGTCAGACACAACTGAGGGACTAACACTTTCACTTTATAATTAAAATATTGTTTCTTAAGAAAAGTATTTAGGGGATGGTTTTAGTTCTTCAAATATAGTGCTGTGGTTTAGTCACTAAGTCATGTCCAACTCTTGCAACCCCATAGACTGTAGGCCACCATGCTCCTCTGTCCATGGGATTTCCCAGGCAAAAATACTGGAGTGGGTTGCCATTGCCTTCTCCAGGGGATCTTCCCGACTCAGGGGTTGAACCAGAGTCTCCTGTGTCTCCTGCATTTGGCAGGTGGATTCTTCACCTACTGAGCCACCAGGGAAGCCGGGTGCACTGCAGTCCATGGGGTCGCAGAGTCAGACATGATTGTGCAACTGAACTGAACTGATACTCTAAAGAAAAAATAGAACTCAAAGTAGAAAGATTTAAGTACAATCATTCCTCTTTCCTTGCACTCTGTAGTAGCCTGGTTGCTGGGTAGATGAGTGGGGTAGGACTGCCCAGATTTAGCTTTTATAAAGGAAGGTGGGCCTCTGCAGAGAGCAGGATGGACAATTAAAAAAAAAAAAAAAAAAGCATAAACTACTCTTTTAAGTGTGTTTTAGATCAGCCATTCACAGCTTTCTGGTGCATTCAACTTTAGCTCCCCTCATCTAAAGGACCTCTGATGCTCATTCAAATGCTAATATTTGGCCATCTGCTTTTTAATTTTTTTTTCCTAAGCAAGACAAGCTGGAGGTCATGTGACCCTAATTATAGCAATTATGAGCTTTCTGGGAGCAATCATTCAGGTTGCACCCAGAGTGAGCATCTGCTGATGATAAATGGATCAGGAGATTACTAAGGCCAGGCTTTCCTGTAAGACCTCCAGTGATTCATTTCTTAATATGAATAAGTATACAGAGCTAAAACCCATATGCTATAATAAGAGGGTACTTCTTCCATAGGGTTACTTTTTTCTTGCAATTTATCTTTAAATTTAGTGAGAACAGTTTAAAACGCATACTTTTGTATGTGTGAACATAATTAGCATTCTAAAGAAGGACATGGAGAAAACTCTAATAATGACTAATAATGAAGCATCAGCCTTCACCTACACGAATTTTATTTCTCTGTACAAAGAGAAAAGAATGTTGCCAGGGCTTAGTAATCTTTCCAGCTGAAGTCTTATTCTATATTATTTATTTTACTTGTAATTATAAGGGTGTGTATTTAAGGGAAAATTCTTTAGACAACCCAAGACCTTCTGAGAGTTATTCTTTAACGAGGCAAAACATTTTCCCTTTTGTAAGGCCCTTTACTTCTTGAGAAATTATAGTTTCACAGGATAGTTTCCAGCAGTATCGTTTACTTTGCTCCCTTTTCAGACTCACAGTTTTAAATGTCATTGGGTTTGTTTTGAACCTGACCCATATCACACAGAAACATTTGAACACAATTGCTCTTGCTGATTGCATGTTGGAATATGTGACAGTATCTTGTCCATGCTGTCTGGATGCAGTCACGTTGATTAATGTCAGTGAGATGAAAGAGAATGCACGGCACCTTCTTTTGAAAATCGCTCATTATGCCAACCTGCCTCTAAAGTCGAGTTCAGAGCTTTTTTTAATTTTCTATTTTAATATTGAGTCAGGCTAACCTTTTCTCTAGTGTGTGTAAAGGGACACCTAGTAAATTATTGATTCGTTAAACAAATGCTGTTGGGAGCACAACAGTGTGCCAGGAAGTGTGCTGGAAGGAAACATGGCCGACATAGTCTTGCCCTTTCTTCCTGGGGCGGTAACTTGAACAAGCTTTGGAGTGCACCTATGTGCTAACAGCACATTTGTGTGATGTACCTAAACATAACGTGCAGTTTGCTAAATGGTTTATTAGGGATTTTAGAATCAGTAGCAACTGATGGCTTTTAAAAGCCTTTTCTGTGGCAGCACCTCTCAAGTGCCCTCCTTCTCTTTTTATCATTAGTAGGAAACCACATAATTAATTCTTCAGAAATAAAGGATGTCTGATTGGATCATGACCTTTTCCTCCCATCTTCATCTGTCTGTCGTTATGCTTCCTCCTTGCTTCTTGTAAACTCTTAAATATTCTTTAAAAAAAAAACAACCTGCTTCAGCTGTAATGATGGATGTTTCTTTTCTAACTTCTTAGAGAAAGAACAGGAAAGAGTTTGGCATGTTAGAACTCTGTCAGCTGGAATTTTGCCTTTTGTAAAGATAATATGAAAAGTACATTTATGATCCACTTTTGGGATCAATGGTTTATGCTTCATGTATTCCATTCTATAGTATATATTAATGGAGAAGCGTCACATGCTGAATTCAATAATTATTGTTTTCATAAGTACTAGCATCCCATGACATTATTATTTTTAATAAATGATAGATTATTTGATAATGCAGTTCAGTTGTTCAGCTTTACAAGACTTCATAAAGTCATAAATCATATAAAAATCATTTGACAGACCATATGTTTAGAGTTGGAGTTCAGAAAATGTTATCTTCATTGATGTAATTCAAATTGGGAAATTTTGTTGTGCTCATCTTGAGAGAAGCCACAAAATGGTGGTGAGCTGCTTCTTACACTGGGTATAAAACCAGACCGCTCATTTCAGCATCATTTCTACAGTGCTCTGGTGCAAAGGATGGGACTTCTTTGTGTTTCACCAGCTGGATCTCACCTGTGATAGGAGAGAACATAATAAGAAAAGAGAGTAACTTAGACATCAAGAGTTAATCAGAGCAGAAAGGTGTGGCTATATACTTCTGAATCAAGGAAGATGTCATAGCATTATGCATATGCCCAGGGCAGAAATGATGGATTTTAGCATACGACAGTAGTTTGAGCTCCAAAAATAGGAAAAAGAGTGAACTAGAAATTTATACACGTGACTATGCATGCTGTGTGTGCTAAATCCCTTTAGTTGTGTCCAACTCTTCTCAATCCGTTAGACTGTAGCCCACCAGGCTCCTCTGTCCATGGGATTCTCCAGGCAAGAAAATGGGAGTGGGTTTCCATGCCCTCCTCCAGGACATCTTTCCAACCTAGAGTTCGAACCAGTGTCTCTAAGGTCTCCTGCATTGGCACTAGTGCCAATTTACCACTAGTGCCACCCAGGAAGCACAGGAGACTATAAATGATACGAAATCATGTCACTGAAGTAGGTTGATGAAGCTTAAATCTCAGATGGAAGAAAATATTGCCCACCAATTTATGTGATATTTCAAGAAATGTTTGTGGCAAATACTTTTCAAAATAACTTGAAATTGTTATGACTATCATCGGTATTTTATGACTTAGAGTGACTGATTGGAGGTTTAGATCAATAGATAAAATAAGTTTCAAAATTATTAGTATGTGCAAGAGGGTTGCAGCTGTAGGTCTCTCCCAGAGAGAGTGTTATGGCCTGCGACCTTAATCCAAGAAATTGACATTAGTAGAGTCATTAATTAAAGTCTTAAAAAGTTCTTATGTGTAAGCTTTTTTTTTTTTTTTTTTTGTCTTTTTACCTTTGGTCATATCTTAAAATTTCCTCATTTGGAGAAAATAATGGTTGATGCTACCTTCTTAGAAATAAAATACTCTATTCAAACATATTGTGACTTATGGACAGAAAGTACAGATCAATAGATCAGTGTGGCATCAGCTTAGTGTAGCCCATAATTCTGGGCAATGAAACAAAAGTAGTCATGACTCTAATGAATTTACAGTTGTCTTTTCTTATTGATCTATGACTACCTGAATCTGCTCTTTAAGTATGACCTATTAAGTTCTACTGCACAGCCTGGTAAGGCACAAATTAAATTCTGATGTTTGTATTAATCAGCTGACACCCATAAGTATTTCTGAGCCTCATCTCTTGTACCTCCTCTTCCTTTATTCTCCATTTCTGCTGTAGGGATGCATGCTTAGTCATCATTTTCACTGGGGAGTCTCTGCTCCACTGGGCTAGATGTCTTGGCTCTGTATGCCATTAACTCTTCAAATCTCATCTGTTGTGGCATTTAGGTTTATTCCCATTGCTTAATCAACTTTTGTTTTTCTTATTGGTTAGATTCTAAGTTCTTTGAGGCAGAGACCATATATGCCTTAACATTTTTTTTCTTTCTGGAAGCTTGTACCCTGCCAGATACAATTCCCTGGTGGCTCAGCCGGTAAAGCGTCTGCTTACAATGCAGGATACCTGGGTTCCATCCCTGGGTTGGGAAGATCCCCTGGAGAAGGAAATGGCAATCCACTCCTGTACTCTTGCCTGGAAAATCCCATGGACGGAGGAGCCTGCTAGGCTGCAATCCTTGGGATCACAAAGACTCGGACACGACTGAGCGACTTCACTTTCACTTTAAATTTTAGTTACTCTCACTGTCACTTTAATTGCTATTGTTGGGTTGTTATTATTGCTGGTGCCTTCCGTTCCCCTCTCTGTTGCTGTTGTGAGCATCTCTGTTCTTACCATCCTGTCTGGGCTGCCATCAGCCTGGGCTTTCTGCATGTTGAAGGCTGAACCCACCTGGCAGATCCCCCACTCTTGCCTCTTGACCTGCAGAAGTCCCTTTTGTTCCCCATTGGAAGCCCCTATAATACTTAACAGTCAATGAAACCACAATATATTTGTCCTTAAGGAGCTTGATTAATAAAAAGAAATCTCTTCAAACTGCATAAGAACAATCAGCAGACCTGTTCAGCTCCATTGGGTTTTTATTTATGTATTTTTTCCTTTATCAGGTGGTCTGAATGGATGATGGAAGTGCCCTAGATTTCCAGATTTGTCTTCTACAAATTCAGTGTTAAGCAGTTAGAGCTTTTCATATTTTTAAGCATAACTTTTATAAAACTCTATTTTGAAAAGCTATGACTAACTATGGATATACATAAAAAGAAAGTTAACGGAAATAAAAAGTCTCCTTCATATCTGTTTTTAAGGCTTCTCTCATTTAGAAAAACAAAAGCAATGCATTGCTTGCCTCACAACGACTTGTGCCAATGTTACTTCCTCCATGTGCTAAATATTCAACATTTAATTGGGCTTATTAAAAAAATTAATGTATCAAAAGCCTACATAATGCAGTGTGAGTAACTGTTGTTACACAGCTTATTTTAGCATCGTAGAAAGGTTGGCATGGAAACTTGGAGAAGACATTTTAGATACTCAATGCATAAAGATTTTCAATTGAACTTCCTGGTTATCTTATTTATTCCTGTTTAGAATCAATTTTAATGTTTGTTTCTATCTAACATTAGGAGTATAGTGTTTTTCAGGGGCAGAAGCAACTTCTTTAATTATTTAAAAGAAATATATTTTATTAGAAAACGATAAGGAGGTAGGCAGGGAATCACTTTTAAGAGTTAAGCAGTTTAATTCATGGATAAAAATAGATTGTGGAATCATATGGATTCCAGTGCTGGTTCCAGCAGTTTCTGGCTATATGACCATTGCTATGTTAATAGTCTCAAAAAAGTGAGATTAAAACTGATTTAATAGCTGCAGCCCATGGGGTCACAAAGAGTCGGAAACAATCAACTGAGTGACTGAACTGAACTGAATAGTAATAATCAAAAGAAGTAAATGATGTCATATATGTAATGCACTTAACAGAGTGTCTTGCAGAAAGTATACTTTCATCAACTTCATTTTTATATTTCTAAAATACAAAGAGAATGAGTTAAAAAAAAAAAAATCCACAAAGTATTCTGATTTAGATTCCTTTTCATCAGCCAGGCTCTTCAATCCTAATGTCTTTTGCCTGAATATGGTGAAATGGTGGCTAAAATAGCACAAGACCTTCGCTAATTTATATATAGTAAGTTTTTGTGGATTAAAACAAGGATGTGACAAAAGATCCATGTTAGTTTTTTTTTTTTTTTTCCAATCCATTACCTGTTGTGTTTTTCTGTAACTGACTGGAGGTCTTTTACACCATGATAATTAGTGACTATCAACACACCTTGGCGTCCGGAAACCTGACTTCATTACTTGCCTCTTCTGCTAAGCAGTTTGGATAATGAATTTCAACTCTTGAGACCTAAGTTTTCTTGTGTACAAATCAAATGGAAATAAGTCATATGTTTTCTAACCTAGTTTTTAGATATTGTGATTGTAACAACCCAGGATGTCAAGACAAGGTCTGAGTTTCTGGGCACCATTTATTTCTTGACACTGCACTATAATTCAAGTATGATATTGGAAATTATATAAAGGTTATTTTCTATCTTTTACAGCTTTGAAATTTGCCATCTCTGGATATGGCCAGAGGCTGTCAGATGTTTTTGTAAATGATTTTTTTAAGTAAATTATTTACAATTTAAAAAAAAAAGCAAACTTAGAATCACAAACTATTTTGCAAGTTTGATAACACCGGTTTTCCAAAAACCTCTAGCATATAAATGGCAATTGTTTCTAAATCAATTTTGAGAGATATAGAGATCAGTTTTCCATATCCACATTTAGAAACAGCATTTCTTAGGCATAAAACAGTTAAAAAGCAATTGGTATGTTTTGTACCAAAATGGGGCTTCCCAGCTGGTGCCCTGGTCATAAAGAATTCACCTGCCAATGCAGGAGATGCAAGAGACATGGGTTCGATCCCTCCATGATTTGATCCCCTTGAAGTAGGAAATGGCAACTCACTCCAGTATTCTTGTCTGGACAATTCCATGAACAGAGGAGCCTGGCAGCTGCAGTTCATGATGAGGTCGCAAAGAGTCAGACATGACTGAGTGACTGAATGCACACACACGTACCAAAATAACCAAACAATATGAGTGAGCCATGATAAGAGAATAACCGGAAGGAGCAACTTTCATATTACAAAATTTGCCAGTGTGGAGATAACTGGTAACTCAAGGAAGGCTATTCTGTAGGCACTGACTGTTGCTGAGCTGAGTGGGGATTCAGCCAAAGCAAGTCTGTTACCGAATGCACTGACCCTTGAAATGAGTTAGGGACAAAAACATTTATATCCTTAGAAAGGATATCATGGCATGATTATATAGACCTTATTCTTCAAAAGCTCTCACCCTGCTAATCAAAGTTTCACTAAGATACCGGAAGAATCTCAAGGAGATTAAATTTAGAAATTGCACTAAATAAAAAGTCTATTGTCCTTTCAAAAAATAAATAAATAGTCACATGAAATTCTTTAAGACTACATATGTAACTTTGTTCAAACTCCTAGTTTCTGTGTTAATTTGTAATTTTTTTCAACCCAAGAAAGTCTGGGAAAAAAATCTTCACTATAGTAACTGATTAGTTCCATTTCCTGCAGCACTTCTTTTCTTGTGGTTGCTGGTTTTCAGCCAGTTCTATTTTTGTGTTTATTTTCTGCATTACATTCCTTTTTTTCTGAGTAGAAGAATTTGTGTGTTTTTCATTTTGTCAAAATAGAATTCTTCTCATGTCATGTCATGATTTTGATATTTTCAAAGCTTAAAAAGCAATGCAGAGGAAATATGTCTATATAATTAAATGTACCACGGGCTTTTTAAAAAGATCTGATAATTCAGAAAGTATTTTCATCCATCAGTGGATCAGGAATGTCCAATTGCTTTTTTCCGTAAGTCTTATGCTTTGGAGTGTAGCAGTCAGCTTGATGTAGCTGAGGAAACTAGGAACTGACCTCATGTAAATGAAAAAAATTAAGAGATTAACAGTAATATACAAACAGCATATTTCACTGTGAGTGCTGAAGAGTTCTCAATGTGGAGGGAAACAGAATTCATATATATGCCCACATAAGGAGCACATGGGAAGAAGTGTTTGAGACTTTGTTTTGGATTTTTTTCCTTTCTTTTTTTTCTTCCTTTTTCTGATATGGTCAGAACTAAGTAGACTTAATTTGGATAAAATACATAAGCATTTGCATTTCGTGGTGGTGTAAGTATTTATATATTTAAAAAGGTAGGGCTCTGCCGGACAGGGAATCCTCATTCCTTCTGCCTCTTTACTATAGGATGAAAAAAACAAAACGTTACCTTAGAATTCATAGAATTTTCTTCCTAATTGAACCATCTGTGCTAGATGATTTCAGAGATGTTGACTGACCTTAGTCCTATTTTCTGCCATCCTGAAAGTGAAAGAAGGAAGCGTTGCTGTAATTAGAACAACTAAATAAATGGTATTACTGTTTCCTGATTGTGATCGTTGTGTGCTAGAGGAATTTCATTTGAGACCTGAACTATGAAGTATGCAAACCTATTTCCTAAGCCTGATCTTTCACAGCATATCTGTGGATGGGATATAGTTCAGAATCTGTAAACTGACTGACCACAAAACCAATAAATGCTTTCTCTTCTCTCCCAGACTTACTTGAACAAGATCTGTGAATGTATGAATACAGTAGACTTCTAAGTTAGAGGGCTCTCATGAACTCTACACCCTCTCTATCTGGAGTTCTTTGTACTAATCTTGGCATCTGGAGGATAAATAATTGCTAAGGTTACCAGTTGGAACTGTCTCAGATTCTTGCAGCAGCTCTTATGTCTGATATCTGGTGGGCACCCTTCCCACATCACCCGTGTGAAAAATGAACACTTAAATTCAACCTACCCTGCCCTGTTCTTCTCCATAGCATTTATATATTATAGATATATCTGATATGTTTTATATTGATTTGTATAATTACTTATTGTTTATTTTCCCTAGCCACAGTATTGAAGAAAGCAGAAGCATTTTCTATTTTGATGGAACACTAATGAGTCCCTAACCCCCCAGCTCAGTTTGTGGGCACATAATACATACTCAGTCAATATATAATATGTTGAAAGAACAAATCTAGTTGCTGTCTTTGTTATGGACCATGGTTCTTGGCCTCCTTAATCAACAGAAATTGATCAAGAGTCAGACAAGAAATTCAGGCAAGGCTTTATTGGGACCCCTGCTACAGTGAGAACAAGTAACAGGTTCATTTGCTATCTTGCTATCTGAGCAGGATGGGATGAGCTGGTTCCTTAACTGGGGTGAGGGTAGGGGTATATCCAAGGGCTGGTGGGGTGGCTTAGGTGGTTTGCCCACCCCATAGGTGGTGGTGTGTTCAGGGGGCCACAGTACCCTGCTTTTCCTCCCAACTCTCTCCTTGTGTCCCTGGCTCTTCATGAGTTGGGAGTTGGGCTGTTTAGTCTCTTTGTAGCTTGTGGTCTGGAATTTGCCTGAACTACCCATGCCTGCAGGCTTCCCACGTGGCACTAATGGTAAAGAATCTGCTTCCCAATGCAGGAGACGTAAGAGACTTGGGTTCAACCCCTGGTGGGGAAGATCCCATGGAGGAGGGGATGGCAACCCACTCCAGTTGCCATGGAGAATCCCATGAACAGAGGAGCCGGGCAGGCTACAGACCATGGGGTTGCAGAGACACGGACACAACTGAAGCGACTTAGCACGCACACATGCGTGCATGCAGTTTCTTTTAGTCCCTTATATTTACTTTGTATTTTGTTGCTCAAGGAGATGTTTGTCCAGGTGCAAGCAATGCAACGCTACAACAAAAGGTCCCAGATCCCAGCCTGTCTTTCTCATCTCCATGCATTCACTGCTGTCCACTGGTCTTTGGTCTTCCATCACTCTGCCTCTCTCCTCATGCCGCTTCCCATAGTTCCTGCCTGGCTTTCTTCAATACAGTGAGTTTACATAATTTATTAGGGAACCATGTCTTCTAGATTTTTCTCAGGTGCTTAGTCTGACACCACTTGTGGCTGTGCCCTCCTGGAGGTGAAGATTGAGCTCCCTCTTTGATGTCCTTATGTTCTTCCTTAATGTAGGACAGCGGTTCTCAAGTGTGGTCCCTAGACCAGTGGCATCAGCACTACTTGAGAACTTACTGGAAATGCCCCAGATTTAGTGAGTCAGAAACATGTGGATTGCAGTGCAACAACTGTTTTATCATTACTCCCCTCCAAATGATTCTGATGCTAAAATTTGAGAATCAGTGATAGACACATTCTGCATCCCTGACTTTGTTTTTAACTTTTCAAAAGCCTTGTAATTTCTCTGAGTTTATTTCTTCAGTGGACCCAGTAAGCACTTATTATACTAAAATTGCTATCTGGGTTAATACAAGGGTTTAAATTTTATTTAGTAAATTGTGGGCATGCTGGACAGAATCTATTAAATTATGTACTTTTGTAGAATTTTGTATTGTAGAAGCTATCATTTTTTTTTCCTAGAAAATATTTAAAATCAAGCTTCTAGAATACTCAGTTACAATCCTCAACCCCTTGTTATATGCCTGCCTCCTTCATCTTCATGGCACAAGTAATTTCATCCCCAGAACCTACTGGAGGTGAGCCATAGTTCTTCAGGAAAAACATTAAAAATAATCAATTGGGTCTAAGGCTAAAAAATACAATATTTTAGAATGAAATATTATACAGATACTATGTTTCCCCCTTGAAAAGTCCATGTAATTCTGTTTTGATAGTGGAACCCATGTCTTCTTAGGACCTGCAGAAATACATACACATATTTCTCCTCAGTCATTTTTTAAAAACACTTTTAAAAGCAGAATCCTATCTCCAGCCTCTCTTTCCAGGGAAGACCAAATTATGGTGTCTTAAGAATCTTTGTATCTGAATGAAGAGTAAGGAGGTACTGTTTGTCCTTCAAAATGGAATTTACCTGGTTTAGATGAAAACTCATGAGGGTTGGAGCAAAGAAAATGGGGTCGTGGATGAAGCAGCAGCAGCTACTGGAGTGGGTAGTTGTTCCCTTCTCCAGGGAATCTTCCCAACCCAGGGAGCGAACCCAGGTCTCCTGTGGTACAGGCAGATTCTTTACCATCTGAACCACTAGGGAAGCCCAGATGAAGCAGCATCAGGTTTTAAAGGTGCAGCATTAGAGCAACAAGGGCATTGCATTTTGAAGGGAAATAAGCATGTTTGGGAAGAATGTTTAGAATTCTATAGTTTTCAAGATTATATTTTAATTAGCAGAGTATTCAGTACAAATCGATGTGTAGTCAATGCATTGCATATTGACAAAACTGAGTTGCATATTGACAAAACTGAGTAAGTACCTGTCTCAGCAAACAATTATGTGTGTGCTCTGATAAAGAGACAGTAATTGAGCTCATGGGATGAGGGACATTGCCTGGTGTGAGAAAGAAAAAAACATATTTCCTATGAAAATCATGGACATTACTGTTAAGTCCATTAAAGTAGCTTTTCCAGAAAAAAATATGGGCCTGATAATTAGGAATGTTAGTAGGGTATCCAGTCTTATAATGACAAAGGGCCCTCTAAAATTCCTTCTTAATTGTTTTTAAAGCAGAATTCCATTTAAAATAAGGAAAAGGCAAGCAGATTCATCAGTCCCTAAAGGATATTAGCAAGATGAAAAATGCTTCAGAGAGAAGCAATAAATACTTTGAGTAAATGCGTATGTCACTAAGTACCTATAAGCTATTTATGTCTCACTTTAACTATCAACTTTAATTATACTCCTATCTATTTTAGACCCATCACTCACTCCTGGACAGCTGAAGTAATTTATTAGGATTACATATAGCCTAACATTTTTTTCTTTTCCATTAATAATTGTGTAAGAAAAACAAATCCATTAACTTTGTGAGTGCTGAGAGCAGAGTTTGTCTCAGGTATATTTAAATTTGACTAGATCCCTGAAAGAAGGATGAAAAAAACCTGAGGTAAAGGTAAATTTAAGTCAGTCCTAGTTTGGCATGTTCATCCATCATCACCAGATGCCTCTATATTTTTGACCTACCAGCCTCAACGTACAACTTTTATTTTATGTCCAAGATGGCTGCTTCCACTGTCTCATCACACATACATCCTGTAGAGCAGGAAAAAGAAAGAGCAGCAGAAGGGATCCTGTCAATGGCCTAGGCACACCTCTTCTACTCAGTCCTACTGACCAGAACTTGGTTATTTGGTTGGCTTAAAGCTCAACATTCAGAAAATGAAGATCATGGCATCCGGTCCCATCACTTCATGGGAAATAGATGGGGAAACAGTGGAAACAGTGTCACTTTATTTTTTTGGGCTCCAAAATCACTGCAGATGGTGATGCAGCCATGAAATTAAAAGACGCTTACTCCTTGGAAGAAAAGTTATGACCAACCTAGACAGTATATTCAAAAGCAGAGACATTACTTTGCCGACTAAAGTCCGTGTAGTCAAGGCTATGGTTTTTCCAGTGGTCATGTATGGATGTGAGAGTTGGACTGTGAAGAAAGCTGAGCACCAAAGAATTGATGCTTTTGAACTGTGTTGTTGGAGAAGACTCTTGAGAGTCCCTTGGACTGCAAGGAGATCCAACCAGTCCATTCTGAAGGAGATCAGCCCTGGGATTTCTTTGGAAGGAATGATGCTAAAGCTGAAACTCCAATACTTTGGCCACCTCATGCAAAGAGTTGACTCATTGGAAAAGACTCTGATGCTGGGAGGGATTGGGGGCAGGAGGAGAAGGGGACCACTGAGGATGTGATGGCTGGATGGCATCACGGACTCAATGGACGTGAGTCTGAGTGAACTCCGGGAGTTGGTGATGGACAGGGAGGCCTGGCGTGCTGCGATTCATGTGGTCACAAAGAGTCAGACATGACTGAGCGACTGAACTGAACTGAACTGAACTGTGCTATCAAGGTGAAATGGACCTCTGATCAAAATAAACATGTGCCCAACTAGCATTCAAAGATTCTTTTGATAAAAGAGAAAGAAGAGAATAGATAATAGAAGACAGTTTGTAGCCTCTGCCTCACTCAAATTAGCTCTATTTACTTTGTTAATCAGTGGAGGAAGTACAGGTTATTAGAACTGCAATAAATGTTCACTGTTCAGTTGCATGAGTATAGGACAAATACAGGCAGGAAATTAAATATCTCCCCTAATTGTGTAATTTGAGATCTTAAAGTTGCCTGTTATTTATGAGGTTGAGTATTTTTCTCAGCTTGAATTAAATCATAAATCCTAGTAATTTGTGTTGAAGTCAAATATTCATGAAGTTCCAGACAGCACACTAGGTTCCTGATATATGCAACCGTATTTTTTCTTTATAACCATCTAATAATACAGGTATTTACCTTCTTTTGTAGTTGTTTCTCTTTCATAGAAACTTCTCAGTGTCACTGGCACTGATACCAAGCAAGGCCCTGTGGAGCTCCTGGGCACAAAGCCTTTCTGTATCCCCTATTTTTTTGATTACAGGAAATAGCCTTCATTCAGCCTCCATGGCCTCCCCTGAGTTCCAATGAGCACATTCAAACAGTTGTCAATTAGGAAAAGGAGGGAGTGTTAGACAAGAAAGAAATAAAATCAAGAGAAATAACAGTGCAACCTTGGGGCAAGGTTCTGGTTCCCCATCAATACACACAACATTATTTTTTAGGTGTTTTGCAGATACCAAAACCCCCTCCAGATGGGAGAAGTTACTGATTAACATAGTATGCTGCCCATAAGCATGTAGACCTCTGACTGGTTCGAACCTGAAGTTTGATGATGCTGACTCCTACTCATCACCAGTCTATCGGAAGAACGTCCATGAGCTGATCAGACCCTCTTTGAACCACTCCCATAAGATTTCTCCCTATCCTGTCCAAGTGGGGACACAGTTTTGAGGGCATTAGCTTGTTGTGACCCCAGCAATAAAGCTATTCTTTTCTGTTTCTGTTTAGTCACTCAGTTGTGTCCAGCTGTTTGCAACCCTATGAACTGGAGCCCTCAAGGCTCCTCTGTCCATGAAATTTTCCAGGCAAGAATGCTGGAGTGGGTTGCCATTCCCTTCTCCGGGAGATCTTCCCAACCCAGGGATCTAAGTGGTGTCTCTTGCGTCTCCTGCATTGGCAGGCAGATTCTTTACCAATGAGCCACTTAAGCCCACAACTCTGTTTCCGAGTTTAATTCTGTGTAAGGGTACAGAGGTCAGATTTGGCTTTAGCACTGCCTTTATTTCGTCCAGCTTTCGATTCTACTTGTTAAGGATAGTGCCTGTAGGTCCTGACTGAAATGAGCGACACACTGCCTCTACTATTAATATTTTTGCTGATGCCATGAAATATATCTTTTAAAAATTTATAGACTATCCAAAGCTATATATATGTGTGTGTGTGTGTGTGTGTGTATATGTATATATATATATATATATAGAGAGAGAGAGAGAGAGAGAGAGAGATGTTTCAGTTCTGACCAAATCTAGGTAAATTGTATTGAGCAACTTAGGTGATATGATACTTAGGAAATTCCGAACAGCTTTTCTTCTTAAGAAAAACAAAGAAAGGAAAAAAGCAGATTACTAGAATAGAAAAGACAATTTCCTTCTCTTTGTTTTTCAGTTCTTACTGCACCTGAGTCTCCTTGTGTTGTGGGCTCATTTTGTCCATGTTCTGTGTCCCAAAACATCTGCTCTTCCCCTTTCAAAATGTTTTCCCCATCATTTTATAGCATAGTTTTTAAAGTTTAAGAAAGCACTCAGCCACTGAGTGCCGCAGTAAACAAAATGCAAACAGTACTCTCATGAGCCCAAAACAGACTTTCATGAAATGTCATAAAATAATTCAATGTGCATCTGCCACATTTATGCATATTAGCCTTGAGAATACTGAAACAGAAGTTGAGTAGAATTTGCTTTCGATACTCTTGAGATGTTTATTGTTTGGGTAATATGATTCATTTGTCAGTAGGGTTTAAATGATTTTTTAAATGCATTTGAAGTAAATGCTGATTCTAATAATAAAATTTATAATATATGGATCACTGGTTAAAATTGTTCTTTATAATGCTAGCCAGGAACAGTTTTTGTTGTTAAACAGCATCAGGTAGTCTTACGCAACCAATCTTAGGTTGCTCGTGGAAGAGTCTTATTGAGAAAAAGTGACTTTAAATGAGGTCCTTCCTTTTAAAAACATACATGTTGATCATTTTCTTCCTTTGACTAATTGGAAAAAGGAGACCTTGGTATGACTTCAGCTTTTACATGACCTAGGTTTTACTTATTTCATGTAAACTCTTCATCCTCATAATCATTTTCTTATCAACATGCTTGATTTTTAATGAGTGCTAAATTCTTACCACAGCCTTCCCAGGTGGCTTAGTGGTAAAGAATCTACCTGCCAATGCAGGAATCCTAGGAGACCTGGGTTCGATCCCTGGGTCGGAAAGATTCCCTGGAGGAGGAAATGGCAACTCACTCCAGTATTCTTGCCTGGATAATCCCATGGACAGGGGAGCCTGGCATGCTACAGGCCACGGGGTCGTAAAGAGTTGGGCACAACTGTGCAACTGAGCGTGCATGCAGGCAAACCCTGACCATGTGTTATTTCACTGAATCTTTCTAATGGTTCTAAGAACTAGATAATAAAATTATCCCCATTTTAAAGATGATATTTAACAATTCCCTCATGTTCTCACATCGTATAACTAACTGTGCGAGACTTAAGTGGAGACAGTTTGAAATTCAGAGACTGCCCATATGATACCCTTATACGCTAACTCACAGATTTTTAAATCTGGAACTGTCCATGTTTACATGGCCTTGTTTTAGTGCTTTCTCACTAAATCTTCTATTTCCATTTTTAGTGGCTCCTTGGAATTTGGAGTCACAAAATGATAACCTACACCCTATGTCTGCAGGCTTTTTGCATTTGTCATTTTGACTCAAATGGTTGATTGTTTTAGTTGACCAACAAACTTGATGACATTTTTACCAGTGAATCAAGTGGTAATTTTTAATGTACCTTAAAAACTAGGCTTACCCTGCTCTTTGGTGAACTCATGAAATAGCTTTAATTTGCCCACATCTCACCTTTCCCTGGAGAAGGCAATGGCAACCCACTCCAGTACTCTTACCTGGAAAATCCCATGAAAGTATGAGCCTGGTAGGATGCGGTCCACTGTGTCACGAAGAGTTGGGACACAACTAAGCGACTTCACTTTCCCTTTTTACTTTCATGCATTGGAGAAGGAAATGGTGACCCACTCCAATGTTCTTTCTTGCCTGGAGAATCCCAGGGATGGCGGAGCCTGGTGGGCTGTCGTGCACAGAGCTGAACACGAAGCGACTTAGCAGCAGCAGCACCCTTCCTTAGTGGCTCAGAAGGTAAACAATCCTCCTGCAATGCAAAAGGCCTGGGTTCAATCCCTGGGTTGGTAGGGCCCCTGGAGGAGGGCATGGCAACCCACTCCAGTATTCTTGCCTGGAGAATTGCATGGACAGAGGAAGCTGGTGGGCTGCAGTCCATGGGACATGACCGAGTGACCAAGCACAGCACAGCACCCTTCCCCACACCCCACTTTCCCTTTCTTTTTCTCTCAAGGATTCTATATTGCACTCTGCTCAGTTCCCCCTTTTACCACTTCACAATTGAGTCTCATAAAATAAGACTTTACTGCTGCTAAGTTGCTTCAGTCATGTCCGACTCTGTGTGACCCCATAGACGGCAGCCCACCAGGCTCCCCTGTCCCTGGGATTCTCCAGGCAAGAACACTGGAGTGGGTTGCCATTTCCTTCTCCAATGCATGGAAGTGAAAAGGGAAAGTGAAGTCGCTCAGTCATGTCTGAGTCTTCGCGACTCCATGGACAGCAGCCTACCAGGCTCCTCTGTCCATGGGATTTTCCAGGCAAGAGTACTGGACTTTACTTGCACACTATTTATTCTTCCCTACTGTCCCCACCTCCCTCGTCAAGATACGTTTTAAATATTTTTTTCTGGTTTCTGAATTGTTGTGTTTTCACTGTGGAAATTTTTGAAAGTACAGAACAGTGTAAAGAAACAGACACGAAACCCCTAACTCTACCACCCAGATGCCTCTACAGTAGGCATTTTGGCAAATTTCCTTCTAGTCTTCCTTTGTTTGAAAAATTTCTAAGGCATGGGGACTTATTTAATACGATGCAGGCTTTTAAAACAAAAACTTGATTGTCAGAGCTTACTTCCAGTTCAGATTAGACACGTTTCTGGTGGTTCAGTGAGGAACTACATTGGTTTGTGTTAGGGACATTGATGTAGTGCCCCTTCTCCAACGGGAGGCAGGAAGGTTGCTCACAGATCAAGATCATTTCTGAGAGAACTGGGATGATACAGGGTAAAGACAGCTGGTTCAGCTGAGAGAGGTGTTTTCTAGGAATTGTCTTAACACAAGGAGAGTGGAAACAGGGAGCTGCCCTACCTGGAGGAAATGGGAGCTGAGTGTTGGCAGAAGCAACCAGGGAATCTCAAGAGAGGAGGGCTCCGAAGGGCTTGCCAGCTGCCTGGCTGCCCCAAGGGCCTATGCAAATACCAAGATAACCTGCCAGAGTGGGTGGAACCTCTACCCTAAAACAGACCAGCTTGATTATTTCTGAGCCCTGTAAGTAACTTTTGTTATTTTGAGATTAATGCCAGCTAACATTTCTTGAGTATGTGTCCAACACTGGCTAGTCTATTTCCTGGTGTTATCTCATTTGCCTTTTAAAACAAGGCGATTACTGTTAGGATCTCCATTCACAAATAAAAGTCAAGAGACCTTGAGAATTGATGGCTTTGCCCAAGGTTACTAGGATAGAGGAACAGGAGTTCCAACCCAGGGATTGTCCCACTCCAGAGCTCTTAGTTTTAACCATCACATGGTCTATGATTTAGTCTTCTGGGGAGGGGGTAATGGTGAGAGTCTAATCTACTAAAATAAATTGTGTGTGTGTGCATGTGCACGCATGCATGTGCATGCTGACAGGAAATGGGTGGGTTTTTTGGATGTCCTCAAATTATTATACAAAGGTAATATTGGTTAGTCCTTCTAATTTATTTTATGTAAATGTGATCTATAAATACATCAGATATTCATACTGTATCCTGACTTTGATATATCTTGGGCTATTCATTCTGTCAAGAACTCTTTGTTTTTTGAGCTGAACTTTAATTTTATTCAGATAGAATGTAGAATTATTTAACAAGAATATTTTTCTCAAATACTACAAGAGTTGTAAGTCAGTATTTAAGTGAATTACCACTATCACATAGCAGTAGTTTCAAAGATAATCTGTAGTGACATTATGAAATGTCCATGAGATTAAAGGATTTTGTATCCTGACTTACATATCATTGAATAGAATACTTACATATTCTCTTAGTTGGGGGGAATAAAATTCGCATCTCATACATTTCACTCATTTAAATTATACCATTTAGTGACTTTTAGTTTATTCACAGATATGTGCAACTATTATCACAGTCAACTTTAGAAGATTTTTATCATGTCAAAAAAGAAATCTTCAACCCTGTAGCTGTTACCTCCTGAAACTGCCCCCACTAAATAACCATTAATCTACTTTCTGCCTCTACGGATATTTCCCTATTCTAGATTTTCATATGAATGGAATCATGTAATTTGTGGATTTTTTGTGACTGATTTCTTCCACTTAACATACTATTTTCTAAGTTCATCCAGTTTGTAACATCCACTCACTTGCTCATTGTATTATTTTCTTTCCTAAGGGTTCTCATCCTTGATGACACTAAAATGTAAACCCTAATTATCCTTGAAAACTTCACTGGATATGCATAACATTTCCAAGGATTATTGCCGAATGCACGTTCATGTGCCCAAAGCACAGTGAGGCCAAACAAATGGATACATCAAAGTTTGGAGCAGAGAAAGGTTTATTGCATGGCAAAGCAAGGAGAATGGGCAGCTGCGTTTGGTAGTTTTTATAGGCAAAACTTAGGGAGAGGTCTGCAGGGTGTGTAACCCTCCTCTGATTGGTTGGAGGTGAGGTAACTGGGTGGTGTTCAGAGAATCTCAATCATCAGCTTCCTGGTTCTAACTAGCCTGGGGTTCCCGGGCTTATGCTCAGCCTGAAGTTACCTCTTCCTTCTGGGTGGGGACCTCCGTTCCAATAGAAGATCTCAGAGATACACTTCTATGTATCCCTTGAGAAGAAACCATGACCCTGCTTTACCTCTGCATTATTGTTTCTTGACTTCTTTGTTTCTGTGTTCCCTTTCTTCCCTAAGTAGTAACTGTTTGAATCTGCCCTTTGGCACTCAGGGTAGGTTTAGTAGGCCGAAGCCTTTTCTCCTACAAACATGAAACAGGGGACGTGGAAGGCCCAGGAGGGCCCCACATGGTGTTTCTCAGTTTAAATCCCCTCTTTGATAGTCCTCAATCTTAAGGGGAACACGTGTTGGGCAAGAAAGGGAATTACATTTTAGATCGAGAGGTTAACCATAAACTCGGCAAGGGAATTCTGTTTTATTTGGAGGGACTGAAAGGGATGAGTTTGGGAAGTACTTAGAATACTAAATTTTGCAGTGTTATAGGCAGGTCTAGTGGAGAAGCCAATGGCACCCCACTCCAGTACTCTTGCCTAGAAAATCCCATGGACAGAGGAGCCTGGTAGGCTGCAGTCCATGGAGTCGTGAAGAGTCAGACACGACTGAACAGCTTCACTTTCACTTTCACACATTGGAGAAGGAAATGACAACCCACTCCAGTGTTCTTGCCTGGAGAATCCCAGGGACAGGGGAGCCTGGTGAGCTGCCGTCTATGGGGTTGCATAGAGTTGGACATGACTGAAGTGACTTAGCAGTAGCAGCAGCAGCACCAAGCAGGGATGTCTGGTTCTTGGAGAGCTTCAGGTACACTCTGAACTACTTCAGAGATGGTCACTTCCTCCTCAACACCTTCCATTCATCATAAATACATTTTTCAGCCGTGTAATTTTGGTTCAGTGCAGTCTTCCTCTATAATCTTGTGAAGTATGTTATTGCAGAGGAAAACTAATCAAAGGCTTTGAAATGGAGTAAGAAGAAAACTGTGAAGCAAACAATGAAAATGCAGAATGATTAATACCTTTGGGTGAGCTTTCTAGTTTTAACCTTCACTAATAAAATTGCAAAGCCAGAGTAAAACTGCTAATAAATAATACATCACTCAGTCTGTCAGTTCAGTCGCTCAGTCGTGTCCAACTCTTTGCGACCCCATGAATCACAGCATGCCAGGCCTCCCTGTCCATCACCAACTCCCAGAGTTCACTCAGACTCACGTCCATCGAGTCCGTGATGCCATCCAGCCATCTCATCCTCGGTCGTCCCCTTCTCCTCCTGCCCCCAATCCCTCCCAGCATCAGAGTCTTTTCCAGTGAGTCAACTCTTCGCATGAGGTGGCCAAAGTACTGGAGTTTCAGCTTCAGCATCATTCCTTCCAAAGAAATCCCAGGGCTGATCTCCTTCAGAATGGACTGGTTGGATCTCCTTGCAGTCCAAGGGACTCTCAAGAGTCTTCTCCAACACCACAGTTCCAAAGCATCAATTCTTCGGCACTCAGCTTTCTTCACAGTCCAACTCTCACATCATACATGACCACTGGAAAAACCATAGCCTTGACTAGACAGACCTTTGTTGGCCAAGTAATGCCTCTGCTTTTGAATATGCTGTCTAGGTTGGTCATAACTTTCCTTCCAAGGAGTAGGCATCTTTTAATTTCATGGCTGCAGTCACCATCTGCAGTGATTTTGGAGCCCCAAAAAATAAAGTCTGACACTGTTTCCACTGTTTCCCCATCTATTTGCCATGGAGTGATGGGACCGGACGCCATGATCTTCATTTTCTGAATGTTGAGCTTTAGGCCAGCCTTTTCACTCCTCTTTCACTCTGTATTACTTTTCAGATTTTCTCATTTGCACTGTGCTGTTTGTGTGCTGGATGCATTAGTATGTTGTATGTATAATATGTTTTATGTATTACTTTTTAGATATTCTCAGCTGTACCAGATTAAATAGATTTATTAATATAGAAGCTAGTATAATTTCAAATTTTACTTATTCTTTGTTCTTCATTGTCTTTTCTGTAAACTGACCTATTACATAACATTAACTGAAGTGGGATTAAATGTTTAGATCTTTGCTTCATTCGTTGAACCTTAGCAAATAGATATTTAGTAATATATTTGAGATGGCTAGATGGCATCACCGACTCAATGGACAAGAGTTTGGGTGAACTCCAGGAGCTGGAGATGGACAGGGAGGCCTGGTGTGCTGCAATTCATGGGGTTGCAAAGAGTCGGACATGACTGAGCGACTGAACTGAACTGAACTGATATAACCTAAAATGAAATTTATCATTGTTAGACATGTTTCATCAATTATATGAACAGAAAGATAATCACTCACTGACATGTTATGAGAATTAAAAGGGCTTGCTTAATTATCATGACCTTGCAGTGCCATAGCTTTTATTTGAATTTTTAACAGAGAAAATACCCATGAATGTATTATAAAATGCAAGATGTCAAGATTTATATTTCTACTCTCCTTAAGATATTCTCTAACTTTTCTTCAAGTCAATAATTACAGAAAGTGGTTACTGCATATTTCTGGTGTCCTCTGAGCTCACTGTCAGTGATAGATTTGGGGCCAAATCTACTATTCGGAAAAAACAACATGGCTTTTGTGTGGTTTGGGCAAGTAAACAAATATGTCTGCCTTGAGTTTGTCAATAAGAAATTTGCACTATTCTCTCATTACAGATATAAAAAAGCAGATTGTTATTTTGAAATTCATATTTTAAATTTTGACATTTATTATTAAATGTAAATATAGATTATAATGTTAATTTAAATAATATTAACAAGTGAATTCTTTTCAGAACAAGGTAACAACAATTATGAGAATCAAAAGACCGTAGAAAAAGACAACCAATGAAATCTTTTATCCTAAAATTAAGTCCTCATACGGGGGTATTCTTTAGAGAAAGAGTTCTTTGGGAATAGTAAGATCACAAAACTGTTTCTGCATTTAATACTCAACTATGCATTTCAGTATAAAGGCCAATATGTTGTTTTCCTTAGATATTCAGAATTGAAAATATTTTTTGCTGCAGAAATATTAGCTAGTTTAAATGTCTAGTCCAGATATTTTGATTCATGTTAGTTCTCATTAGTGGCTGAATCATAAAGGAATGGAGATGAAAACAGAATTATTATAATTACACTCAACAGTTTGTTATGTACAGAATGGATTCATATATATTACAGAAACACTGTTCAATTAATGCTAAAGTTATTTACTGTAGTCTTTATACTTGGTACTCTGTAGGAACAGAAAAAATCCATAAATTTTAAGGTAACCTCCAAAGTGGTAATGATTTTAGACAGTTGTAAGATTTAAATAAAAATTTAAGCTTTGGGTCTAGAATATCATCAGTTGCTAAAATGATATTGCTTTCTCTCTTAAACATCAGGATCACACAGAAAAGATATCATTTTAATCATTTTAGTATTTTGTTGCAAAGCAGTTATACAGGTATAGCCTTGAATTAAAAATTGATTAGGCTGTTAAAATGAACTTGATTCTTATAGAAGGAAACCACCAGTTATTTTTCCACAACTAACAATACAACAATGATGTTCTTTGTTAGCTTTTCTAACACATATTTACTTAGGAGTTGGTTAACTTCCTTCTTACTAGCAAACATTAGGGTAGTCAACAATAACTTAATTAAATCAATGGGATCTGTGTGTACTGGGAAAGAAATATCCACTTTTTTTTTCAGCATCTCCGTTACACAATGTGTTTTTATTAACAGCAAAGGCAGAGTAGAATAATATGGAAATTAGTATATGTTTTAACCCAGAGTATGCCAGTCATTTGCATTCATCTTTTCCAATGTATACCTCATTTTTCCACAGTCAATTCATGACCAATTCATTTTGTTCCCAAAGTCACATGCAAAGAAGAAGATGAGTATTCTTCTGCCTCTTTGCTCTAACTCACTGATTCATCAACTTTTTGGATAAAAAATTATTAAACATTAAGCACACTTCATTACTGCATACTGTTTTGCTGAGAAGGATTTGTTGAACTTGGCATGTGAGTCAATGATATAAAAGAGCAGAAATGTCAAAGTTGTGGTAGGACATTCACTAACTCTTTGTCTTAATGTTTGTCATCACAAAGGTCATAAATCCAAAATGTAAACCTACTTCACTGCCTTTATCCCTCCTTCCTCCACATGTTACTTTCAACATGCAATTCATCTGTCTCATCATACCATAAATGGTATTATGGTATTATGAGTATTCCACAGGCACAATATTTATAGGCACAAATCCATAAATCAGAGTCCCCTCAGGAAAAATTCACCAACAGGTTTGTGTGTGAGACTCAGCCAGAGATGACCTGTATTCATGGTCAAAATATTCTACACTGATGTTCAAGTGAAGTGGATCGTTTGAATCCCCCAGACTGTGCCTTTGAGCAAGTTAATTAGTCTTGTGAGCCAGATACTGTTTTTCACCTGAAGATGAGAGATAAAATCATAAGCAGTGTGTTTGGTACAAGTGCCAGACACTAAATATGGCCTCTATTATCATTTCAATGTCCATTGATGCCTCTATGAATAGCTGAAGGGAACAGAAATTAAGCTCATATTGGTCAGTATTGCACCTTTATGATAAAAATGCATTGAAGACTGCCAGAAGCAGGTGAAGGTAATAGGTAATATATCCAAGAATATTGAGAGAGTCCTCACAGTAAGCACAGAGTTATTTCAGATCTGTAAAAGGACTTAGCTTAATTACACATTGATCAACAAATACTAATGGAATGACAACTGATTTTTCAATACTGTGCTAGATATGATGGAGGCCACAGTACAGGGACATAAACAATGTCATTGCTCTCAATGCCCTTGAAATTCAAGAAGACAAAGTGAATATGCATACAGAAATCAAATACTGTGCACACACACACACATGCTTGCATAATTAGCTTCTAAAGTGCATTATCTAGAAAATCATACAATTTATCTTTTATGAAGATTGGATGAGAGTTTTTGGTTCATTTAACCATTTAATCTAAATATAGTCTCAGTACAGAAACAACCAGTATTTTCTTTCTTCATTATGCTTCTATACACTTCTAGTTGCCTTGTTCATTTACCCATGAGCCTTCTCAGATATAAATGAATTCAAATTATGTTGAAAATTTTATTGTTTCATTCCTTTTAGTGACTCAGTTTTAGTTAAATTTGGGGCTGCTTTAGAGTTCAGCTTTAAAATTTGGCATGGAGGATATGAGTTTACCTTGGAAAAAAGTGGTTTCACTTAATCATCATTTTAATTCAGAATGTATTAGGGAATTTTTGAATAAATATTTTCTGTAATTTAAGAAACTTAATTAGGATAATGGATGCAATAGGCAGAAATCTGTGCTTTATAAAAGAAATGAAGTCTTCATTATTCATTATAACTACCATTTATTGACTGAAGTCTCTGAGCAGAAATTCTGTTGTACTTTTTTTTTTTAACTGGAGGCTAATTACTTTACAATATTGTGGTTTTTGCCATACATTGACATGAATCAGCCATGGGTGTACATGTGTTCCCCATCCTGACCCTCCCTCCTACCTCCCTTCCCATCCTGTCCCTCAGGTCTGTTGTACTTTTATAGAGAGACTCTCATTTCTTCTTCTCTGTAATTCTTCAAAGTAGGGATTGTAATTCCTCCATGAGACACTTAAAGGTCAGAGAGGTTAAACAACTTGCCCAAGAATATACAGTTTAAGTCGTGAGGCCATGTTTCCTGTCTATGTTTGTGTGATTCCAAAACCTGAGGTATTTTCACTTTACCCATCATTAGTTTCAGTTCAGTTCAGTCGCTCAGTCGTGTCCTACTCTTTGTGACCCTGTGGACTGTAGCACGCCAGGCCTCCCTGTCTATCACCAACTCCCAGAGCTTCCTCAAACTCATGTCCATCGAGTTGGTGATGCCATCCAGCCATCTTATCCTCTCTCTCCCCTTCTCCTCCTGCCTTCAGTCTTTTCCAGCATCAGGGTCTTTTCCAGTGAGTCAGTTCTTCGCATCAGGTAATTCACTTTATTTAGTGTATCTTTTTACTTGTAAGTGAACCTGGAGCTCACAACATACAGCAGATTGGTTTAGATGGATTGTTTTCCAATGTAATAATTTGGTATTTTTGCCATGGACTAAATCTCAGTGGCAAAAATCTGATTGGACTGAAATCTAACGTCTGTAAGTCATAGATATAACAAAATCTATTCAGTAAAAATAAACATACAATGTAATTATCATTTAATGAAATAAAATTGTGGCATGTCCCATTTGGTGGTAAACATAAACATATAATGGGATATAGGATTCACAAATGTTCTTAGAATACAACTCTTCTCTGTACATAATCAATGCTGCCTTAACTAACATAGTGGATAAAATAACATTTGGAAAACATTTAAAACTCCTTTGCATCTGTTTGTCTATTTTAAATATTTCCCTTTTAAATGTTCTTTAGATGCCACTCATGTTTTAAAGATTTTCAGGGCAGTTTGCATGAGTGGGTATTAAGCCAATTCAATCATGTTTGTGACTCTTTGTGACCCTATGGACTGTAGCCCTCCAGGCTCCTCTGTCCATGGGATTCTCCAGAAAAGAATACTGGAGTGGGTTGACATTTCCTCCTCCAGGGGATCTTCCCAACCCAGGGACTGAACCTGTGTCTCCTGTATTTCAGGGAGATTCTTAAACCACAGGGCAAGTGTGTAAGGGCAGTATAGAACAATACATTTTCCCTCTCAATTCATCTCCTTGTAGAAAACAAATCACTGAACTCTTGGCTATAAAGCTGCATGAAAATGTGGTATCAGATTTTATTTTGTAGTTAGTTAAAAATAATAATTGTGTCATAAATATTTAAGTTATCCTTCTCTAAGAGCTTTCATTCTATTTGAATCTTTTTGTAACCTTCCTTTCCTTTATTGTTTCTTTTTCTTTTTTCTCTTCCTTCCTTCATTTCCTTTTTTCTCTCTCTCCCTCCCTCCCTCCTTCTCTTTTTTTTTTCTTTTTCCTCCACCGCAACAGTATCAAGATGATCTTTAAAATGACAAGAATAACAAAATGGCAATGAAAGGGATCTTTATGGCAGTGGGGAAGGAAAAGCAAGACTTTTCCACTTTGTGTATGGAGGGGAGGGCTGTATGGGATGATTTTATTCATAGAAACCTTTACAGTAATCATTGTTTTATGTCTGTCTTTTGAAGCTGGCTCCTTCTTCTGTCTTCTGTTGATGTTCTCTATGTTCCCATATCACTATCAGGCTAACATAGAGGGTGGAACCCTGAGCAAGTCATTTACCTCTGAAGCCATAGTTCTTCTCTAAAAGGGGAATGAATTCTTCATCATAGATATTTTCTGAGAATTAAAAGAGATAACCTGTGTAAAGTACTAGCACTCAGTAAACACTGATGTATAATATATTAGCTATTATTTGCTTAGGAACTGTTGCATTTGTGGGAGAAAGTAGAGGAGTGAAATCACAGTCATGGACTACTCACCCTAGATTCTTCATCCATTTTCAAAAGATTTGCTTCCCAGGTGTCTCAGTGGTAAAGAATCCACCTGCCAAGCAGGAGATGTGCATTCAATCCCTGGGTCAGGAAGATCCCCAGAGAAGGAAACAGCAGCCCACTCCTGTATTCTTGTCTGGGAAATCCCATGAACAGAGGAGCTTGGTGGGCTGCAGTCCACCAGGAGTCAGACATGACTTAGTGACTAAACAACAACAACTCAACCATGTGATTTAATTCTCTGTGGTTAGCAAACTACCAATATTTGTATGGAAATAGTAGCAAATATTATATGTACATGAAAATACATTTGTAGCAAGTATTTGGTTTTTCAGGTAGGCAGTATCCAGATTGCATCAGCCTTTTTATTTTTATTTTATTTGATACTTTTTTGCTGTGTGGCTTACAGGATCTTAGTTCCCTGACCCACAATTGGTACCTATGCCACCTGCAGCAGAAGTGCAGAGTCTTGACCACTGGACTGCCAGGGAAGTCCCTGCATCAACCTCTTTAAAATAAGAATATTCTTTTTCTGGCCATTTTACTGTTAATTAAACTGTTAGAACATGAGCAGTGGAAAGTTCAGATAAAGTAAAACCCAAGCTATTTTTGTCACTTTTTGAAGAAAAACACTGTTAATTTTTTAAGGAGGATTTCAGCTGTGGAATAATGGTAAGACTTCTTTTTTGGGTGGGTAGGGGCAATGTGGCAGTATTTCCATTGTTTTACACATTTAAGTTCGGTTATTTATACTCTACCAACTACTGAAGGTAGTTGTGAGTTTCTTGCAAATTATTGAACCTTAATTTACACTTCACTATCTGTCTGTCTAAATGATTTAATAGATTCTGCCCTATAGAATCCTCCTGTAGAAGAAATCTACTTTTGGAAAGATAGCCACTTTTGTAAGTATTACCCAGAGCCCTAATACTGGGTCTCTAAATCAGAGATCTGGTAAAATATAAGAGCCAAGTAATGATTATTTTTTAATGCTGTTTTGTTTTTCTCTTATTTTCAAACTGTAGAGCATTGAATAAATATTAATTAGTTGTCCTAGTGACAACAGTATTATGGTAATGTTGCAGCTGAGAGTATTGTAACATTGTTAGTCAAGTCTCATGGCTAGTATTCTATTAACCTGAGAGTTTGTTTTCTATATAGTGAAGCATGGCTTTCTCCCACCAAAGTAAGCAATGATAAGAAAAATCAAATTAAAACTTATCTTATTGCCTGTTTATAGCACATAATTTGGTGCACATGTAATTTTTTTGGTTATAATTTGAACAACTAATTTAAAAAAATGTTAGGTGAAGTCCAGAATTTTTTGTAACATCAAAGCTGCATAGTTATGTTCTGTTAATTGTGGGTTGAATGTGAGAAAGTGAATGATATCAAATTAAATCCACATACAGCACTTGATGGCCACGTAGAACACTTTAATAGCAGAAAGTGAAGAAAAACTAAAGAGCCTCTTGATGAAGGCGAAAGAGGAAAGTGAAAAAACTGGCTTAAAACGCAACATTCAAAAAGAGAAGATCATGGCACCCGGTCCCATCACTTCATGCAAATAGATGGGGAAAAAGTAGAACCAGTAACAGATTTCATTTTCTTTTTCTCCAAAATCACTGTGGATGGTGACTGCAGCCACAAAATTAAGACTCTTGCTCCTTGGAAGAAAAGCTATGACAAACCTAGACAGCATATTAAAAAGCAGAGACATCATTTTTCCCACGAGGAAAAATTGAGGGCAAGAGGAGAACAGAACAAGACCTTCAGAGTTGGTTGACCTTCTCTTAAGAGTGAAGAAATACAAAATTTGAGTCTCAAAAAGCCATTCTTTGTTAAAAATGAGATGAAGAATATGATGTGCTATGCCTTCCCAAACAATATAGTTCTGTTATGTAGCAATTCTCCAAATAATCCAAATTTTAGAAGACAAATAACTAAAACTTTTTTTCACTTTTTGCTAATTTTGTCTTTGAGTAAAATAGGAAGATTGATGAAGTGTGAAATTATGGGTTTAAATAGTCATGTAGCCAAGAAAATGCTTCAAGTGTGGAGCATACCTTGTATCTTTTCAGTCAATAATTTTGTTTTTATTTTAGATAGTATAAACTAGCGTAAATGTATCCTCTCTTTCTAAGATAGTCATGTTGGCTGGTGCCGGGGTTGTGTCGAGAGATATGCTCTCAGAATCATGACCCCCTGAGCAGAAGTAGCTTCGGAGAGATTGTATGGAAGGAGCTTCGGCTTTCCACTTCTCCCCATCTGATCTTCTCAGAAAACCACTCCCTGCAAGAAGAAAACCAACAAATGATTCATTTGAATTAAAAAGAGTATGTTTGCCCTGCCAATTTAAAAGTCCCCAAACCACCTCCTCTACTTCTTAAGTTCCTATAACTTTGTAGTTATCACTACTTTCAAGGTAAATGAGTTCCAAATAGTCAGTCATTCAAGTGACAGCAATGCTTAAAATACCAGCATTATACAGGATGCTTGGGGCTGGTGCACTGAGACGACCCAGAGGGATGGTACAGGGAGGGAGGAGGGAGAGGGGTTCAGGATGGGGAACATGTGTATACCTGTGGCGGATTCATGTTGATGTATGGCAAAACCAATACAGTATTGTAAAGTAATTAACCCCCAATTAAAATAAATCAATTTATATTTAAAAAAATAAAAATAAAAAAATAAAAATAAAGTGGCAGTATTTTAGATATATTGGGTAAATAAAATATACTATGAAAATTAAAAAAAAAGAATACCAGCAAATTTTCCCTTCTCCAGGGGATCTTCCCAACTCAGGGATTGAACCCAGGTCTCTGGCATTGCAGGCGGATTCTTTACCAACTGAGCCACCAGGGAAGCTTAAAAGATCTAAAGAAGAAAAAGAAATGATGTTTTTAATAAAAATAGCTATATTTCATATTAATGTTGAATTGCATTACCTGGGTTTGTATTCCTGTTATATCACTTTGCTGTGTGTCTTTGAACATATTATCTAACCCCTCTTTGCCTGAGTTCCCTCTATTGTAAAGGAAAAATAAAACCACTGAGCTCATAGTGGTTGTATGAATAAGGATTGCATGGGAAATTCTATTATATCTCAGTAATTAAAAAATCCATGTTACTTAGCACAGTGATGTTAAAATAAGGATTAATTGTTGCTGTAATTTCCATTATTGCTATTATTAAATGTTTGTCATATTGCATATAAACAAATTTGTGACTGTGCTTGAAGGCTAGAATTCTTTCACATTTTTAATACTAGAATATAGTCAGTCTTTTTACCAAAAATGATATTCATTGTGCAACAATCTTCAATGGAAGAAAGGAAAGAAATAAGAGCACAAGGCTTCTCCTTTTCCCATTTTTTCCCACTCAAACAATGAAGCTTTATATAGTGCTTTTCTCAATAAAGCACCAGAAATAAATTGACTGCTGTTTATCAGGACACAGAGTGTCCTGATTGCTTCAGTTCATCTAGTCATGTAAATTATTCCACACTAAATTAAAATTTAGGATCCAAGCATCACTACGAAAATATTTCCTGAGTAGATTAACCAAATGTACATTATTATAATAAAAACTTCTAAGGCAGTCCTACAAGGAACAAAGCACTTAGCTTTGGTGAGGAACATGTAGAGTTCCACAAACCTTGTATTTTTATCTAGGTTCAATGAACTTGTGCTCAGAGGGACAATTAAGATGATGACCTGTCATGAATAAATTGCATTTTAAACTTTGTCCTCTTCCTGCTGTTCACCAGACCTTCTGTTTCCTTTCTATATTTTTTCTTTGCGAAACAAATAGCAGAACTTAGGCTCTTGGCTTGATTCACACATGAATTTATGAATCATTTGGCAAATCCAGGAAGAAGCTTTTTCAGATGTCATAAAAAAAGTATAAAATGTCATAAAAGTACAAAAATATGTTAGTCAAAAATGAAATCAATTGTTCAATGGTACCATTAGATATCCAATGTCCTTGTATCTTTTTATATCTTTATATATTTTTTAGATGTTCACTTTTTAGTTCTACTTTTTGCCTCACAGTCACAAGGTGGCTGCTATACCTTAAAGTATCATATTTATATTCCAGGCAGGAAAAAAGAATGGTAAAAAGGCATTCTCTGTCCCAATATTTGTTTTAATAAAAGGCTGTTTCTAAGAATTTTTCTTCTGTATATTATTAGCCAGAACTGGGCCATATCTTCAACCTAACCAATCACTGGCCAAGGGAATTGGCTATTGAGTAAACAATGGAGAATGTCTATAGTACCTTTCTTTGGTTAGTGAAAAAACCAGTTTTGCCCCTAAAACAGCCTTGTATAAGTCTCACAATTAGCTGTAGAGAAGTGTGTGTTAACGCTGGTGGCTTCTATGTTACCAAGCTCTACCGCTCCATTAATCAATCAGATGTTCATTGAAATTCTCTCTCAGTTCAGTTCAGTCGCTCAGTCATGTCTGACTCTTTGCGACCCCATGAATCGCAGCACGCCAGGCCTCCCTGTCCATCACTAACTCCTGGTGTACACTCAGACTCGCGTCCATTGAGTCAGTGATGCCATCCAACCATCTCATCCTCTGTCGTCCCCTTCTCCTCCTGCCCCCAATCCCTCCCAGCATCACAGTCTTTTCCAATGAGTCAACTCTTCACATGAGGTGGCCAAAGTACTGGAGTTTCAGCTTCAGCATCATTCCTTCCAAAGAAATCCCAGGGTTGATCTCCTTCAGAATGGGCTGGTTGGATCTCCTTGCAGTCCAAGGGACTCTCAAGAGTCTTCTCCAACACCACAGTTCAAAGGCATCAATTCTTTGGTGCTCAGCTTTCTTCACAGTCCAACTCTCACATCCATACATCACCATAGGAAAAACCATAGCCTTGACTAGATGGACTTTGTTGGCAAAGTAATATCTTTGCTTTTGAATATACTATCTAGGTTGGTCATAACTTTTCTTCCAAGGAGTAAGCGTCTTAATTTCATGGCTGCAGTCACCATCTGCAGTGATTTTGGAGCCCAAAATAATAAACTCTGACACTGTTTCCACTGTTTCCCCACCTATTTCCTATGAAGTGATGGGACCCGATGCCATGATCTTCATTTTCTGAATGTTGAGCATTAAGCCAGCTTTTTCACTCTCCACTTTCACTTTAATCAAGAGGCTTTTTAGTTCCTCTTCACTTTCTGCCATAAGGGTGCTGTCATCTGCGTATCTGAGGTTATTGAAATTTCTCCCGGCAATCTTGATTCCAGCTTGTGCTTCTTCCAGTCCAGCGTTTCTCATGATGTACTCTGCATAGAAGTTAAATAAGCAAGGTGACAATATACAGCCTTGACGTACTCTTTCCTATTTGGAACCAGTCTGTTGTTCCATGTCCAGTTCTAACTGTTGCTTCCTGACCTGCATACAGATTTCTCAAGAGGCAGGTCAGGTGGTCTGGTATTCCCAGCTCTTTCAGAATTTTCCACAGTTTCTTGTGATCCACACAGTGAAAGGCTTTGGCATAGTCAATAAAGCAGAAATAGATGTTTTTCTGGAACTCTCTTGCTTTTTCGATGATCCAGCGGATGTTGGCAATTTGATCTCTGGTTCCTCTGCCTTTTCTAAAACCAGCTTGAACATCTGGAAGTTCATGGTTCACGTATTGCTGAAGCCTGGCTTGGAAAATTTTGAGCATTACTTTACTAGCATGTGAGATGAGTGCAATTGTGTGGTAGTTTGAGCATTCTTTTGCATTGCCTTTCTTTGGGATTGGAATGAAAGCTGACCTTTTCCAGTCCTGTGGCCACTGCTGAGTTTTTTAAATTTGCTGGCATACTGAGTGCAGCACTTTCACAGCATCATCTTTCAGGATATGTACCGAAATTCTCTCTAGAACTGTGTTATTATTCTTGGAAGTCAATTCTAATTATTTTCAAGTGATAATTAGAAACATATAGTATATATTATAGTATATCTGTGTACTGAATGTCTGAAAAAAATCTTTCATGAAGAGGTACTTCTATTTCTTAGACGTTTAAAGAAACTGATATAGATTTAAATCTGTCGGAAAACTTCTGAAGCATATTGTTTTCTTCTCTACAGCTACTGTATATTCTGTTGCTTGCTTATTTTCGTTGGATGCTCTTTTGAGCTATATCAGGACGAGGCTGAATAGGGCAGCTGAGAGCTATTTTACAAGAAAATTTAGCAATCACTTTGTGATAATGGATATTGGTTTGTGGCACATCCGTTCCAGTTTCTGCCTTGTTAAATACTTTAAAAGCAGCTTCAGTTTACTTAGCTTCTCTTTCTGACCCTCTGGAAACTACAGGTTTTACACGTTTTTGCAAGTGGTGGTGAACAAAGCCAGGCTAATCTCAATTGCATATTTTACCCATTGACAATATGTAGAGAAGTCTACCTGGCTACTTTTTAATAACTTTTGATTCTCTGCTGCTTCAAATACTGGAGAAAAAAAAAACAGTGATTCTTTATAATACAAAGTTCCTACATAATCTGTTTGTATATTATTCCACAATATTTTTAAAAGGGATTTTTTGATGGTTTAGAGAAAGGAAGTAAGCGTTTGGTTAATTTTGTCATTATCAATTCTGGTGGAAGCTATAGCAGTCAATTAGTCAAGTTTTATTTTACATCAGAAATACTTAAAACATGATAACTGTTGGAATAAGATACTTAATAAAATGCCAGATTTTAAAACAACACCCTTTGTCTCCCTCTTTTCCTTTGAGACTATCAAACTGTACTGAAAACATTAAAGCTGTTCACAGGATCTGTTTGATGGAAAAAGAAATGTGCAGGGAGTCCATATGTTTACGATTATAGCAATAAAATACATCCTGCTTTATAAAGTATATTAATTCTAAAATTCAGCAGTAGACTGTTATGAGTGCTGTGTTAAAATATATTATTAGGGGGTGCTTCTTGGTGGTCCAGTGGTTTAAGACACAGGTTCAATTCCTGCTCCAGGAAAATCCCACATTCCTTGAGGCAACTAAGCCCCTGTGCCACAACTACTGAGCTTGTGCACCCTAGACCCCTGCTCTACAATAAGAGAAGCGCTCCCCCCCACCACTGCAACTAGAGAAAGCAAGCAAAGCGATGAGGACCCAGCATAGCCAAAAATAAATACATGAATAAATAATCTTTTTAAAAAATGTATTATTAGGTCTAATTAGAAAAGTTAATTGAAGGATTCAAAGAAATCAGAAGTTTATTACATATTCTTTCACAAAACTGTATGATCTCTCTGATACTAATTGCTGTATTTGATATTTTCTCTGAACCTGAAGCAATACTTCTGAATACTGATGATGAATGTGAAACAGACTCCTGGAGTGTATTTCTTCATTTCTAAGCCAGAGTTAAGCAGACATCGCTAGAACCTTTAGGAAATGTTGCAAGATGCAATTTCTAGATGATTAATAAATAATCAAGATTAGTTATTTCAGTTAACTAAAGGCTGTAACAGTTGCAACATTCAGAAGACCCAAGAATAGAACTGGTTTTGTCATGGATAAAATATTTCTGGAAACACTTCCTACCTGTCACAGTTCTCATAATGTACTTTTGCTTAATTTAATATAATTAAGTAATGAAACTTCACAAAGTTTAGTCATCTCAGTTCCCTCAAAATGAATGCTAGAGTGTATATATAATTTGCATCAGGGATTTTAATGTAGGTAGGCTCTGCTAGTTACATTGAGAAGGTCGCCGTGATCCCTTCTCATATTTCTTCTTGTCGCATCCTCAGTTCAGTTTTGTTCTAAGCAAAACAATCAGAAGAAGATATATGATGCTGATGCTGTCCATTTTCAAACACCATAAAGGACATCCTGTAAAGGATTTCATGTCATCATGCCACTAACTCTATTAGCATAGGGAATAAAGGTTTGATTGGGTACAAAGTTAAAGGGCTAGAGAGGAAAAACATACAATCCATCCTTTCTATTAATGGAAAATTGAGGCCTACAGAGAAGAAAAGCTTGCTTATTATTAGATAGAAACAGACTGTGGTATGTTTATCTGTTAGAAAGCATCATCAAATAAGAAAATGTGTTGTCTTGGTGGTCCTCCTCTTTCTCAGTCTTTATTTTGGATCAACCACTCTTACTAGTTTCAACTATCAACTGTCATTTCATTCCTTTTAAAAGTAGCATATATAAAATAATTATTTTAAAAACTCCTTTTATATTGCATTATTAATTCTGGCAGCTGACTGTATTTACTCACTAAGGTGAATTTCATGATCATTCAAGTGTTTTAAATGTGCTTATCATGTCCTTGCATAGAACCCAAAGAGCTCTAAAGTACCTGTTCTGTTTTAGAAAACATTCTGATAATTTCATTATATGCAGAGTTAATGTAGGAGAAATGCATAATGATATTTATTTTCAAGATTTTGTATTCTGATGTAAGTAAGAATTTCCATTTTCAAGACTGGCTGTCTGGTAGAGGAAGCACTTATGTTTTGAGCAAGTTACAGGCGCTGAATAGCTCTCATTGTGGAAGTCATAAGTCATTTCCTTTTTAGCAAAACCAGAGTATGGTGTGACCAATTTAAGAAAGGAGGCTACCTTTATTTGGAGGGTATGATGTGCTTTTGTTTTGTATACATCAAATTATTTATTTCACATATTGATCTTATGAAGTATTTATTAAGCCTAGGCTACTTAATTTCCTGAAGGGTTTATAACTAGCAAATAACAGAACTCAATTTTAAACTTAAGACTGCTTCCAAAGACATGCATCACTCAGTACACCATTACAGCCAGAAAGATTAAACAACTCAACGTGAATAAATAGACTTTTTGATCTAATAAATTATTTCTGTTATGGAATGATGGCACGTGAAGTTTCTGCCAGGCAGAAAGATTGCATAAGTGTTTATTAAGAGCATGTATTCTAATTTTTTTCTGTGCTGTAAAAATTGTGGAGAGGAACTTTTATAAATAAAAATGCCTATAATAAAATTAGGTTTAATTATAGACAGGCCTTAGCTCTTTTCACTGTTCCTAATTTACTGTAAAGTTGTCAATCCCTCCCCTGTTTTGAGCAAAATGGTCTTTCCAGCCACTTGGAACCTTTACTTATAACGACTTCCTGCCTTCATTCCATCTACTTCTATTTTTAACATTGGGATTTAGAGACAGACTTAGCACAGTGCCAGGAACATAATATATTTAAATAATGTAGAATTTGTGCTCTTAATAACATCAGAGTTTAAAGCACGCAGTCTGATGGTTCTAACCCTTTTTGCAGTTGCATGTCAGTATCATTGCCTTTTCCTGTATACTCTCTTCTTTTAAAAGTCCTGTGTGTTATGCCTAAAACTTGCTTTCAGATCCTGACTTTTAACATTAACTAAAATTAAGATTACTTTCACTTGCACAATTTTTGAGAATCTAAAAAATACTATTTGAGAGAAAATACTATTTGTTTCACAAAGCAGAATTAAAATATTAATAAAACACATTTATTTTTAAGAGGTAGAGTGGTATAGTGAGAAAAGCCCTCTACTGGGAATAATGAAACACAGATCCTGCTTTTGCCTTCTCCAAAAATCAGATGCTTGAGTTTATGAATGTATGTATGGGAATAAAACAATCCCTAGGCCAGCACCTTTACAAGATTCTCATGGAGAATGTATGAGATATGATGCAGAAAAATACTTGGTAAACAGTGCATCAATGTTCAGGTGTCAGTGACTGTTGCTTTTATGAACACTACCACCTAAACTTGTGATGGCAGGAATTGGAGCAGCTGCTCAGTTGAAGTCTAACTGGTTATTTCAAGTAATTTTCCCCCTATTTTTGTGCCTCTCTTATTTTTGGACTGTCCCTACTACATTTAATTAGTTGGCCCTCAGCCCAAACTGAGGTATTTGGGAATGTTACCACTGCCTAATGAAGTGTGAAAATTATGCCAAAAGGAGGAAGGATCTCAAACTTTTGAGAGTTAGCAGAGCTTCCCTGGTGGCTCAGTGGTAAAGAATCTGCCTGCCAATACATAGGATGAGGGTTTGATCTCTTGAGTTAGGAAGATCTCCTGGAGAAGGAAATGGCAACTCACTCTGGTATGCTTGCCTGGGAAATCCCTTGGACAGAGGAGCCTGGTGTGCTACAGTCCATGGTGTCACGAAAGAGTTGGACAGTACTGAGCGCATGAGGGGTGAATACATATACATACACACAATTCAAAATGTATTTAATGTTTGCTTGATGAATTTTATGTAGACCGTCAAGACTGTTTGCTTTGGGTGCCCCTGGTAAATGTTATCGAGGCACTGAACTACAGTGGCCACAGGACTGGAAAAGGTCAGTTTTCATTCCAATCCCAAAGAAAGGCAATGCCAAAGAATGCTCAAACTACCGCACAATTGCACTCATCTCACATGCTAGTAAAGTAATGCTCAAAATTCTCCAAGCCAGGCTTCAGCAATACATGAACTGTAAACTTCCAGATGTTCAAGCTGGTTTTAGAAAAGGCAGAGGAACCAGAGATCAAATTGCCAAATCTGCTGGATTATCCAAAAAGCAAGAGAGTTCCAGAAAAACATCTATTTCTGCTTTATTGTCTATGCCAAAGCCTTTGACTGTGTGGATCATAATAAACTGTGGAAAATTCTGAAAGAGATGGGAATACCAGACCACCTGACCTGCCTCTTGAGAAACCTGTATGCAGGTCAGGAAGCAACAGTTAGAACTGGACATGGAACAACAGACTGGTTCCGAATAGGAAAAGGAATACATCAAGGCTGTATATTGTCACCTTACTTATTTAACTTCTATGCAGAGTACATCATGAGAAATGCTGGACTGGAAGAAGCACAAGCTGGAATCAAGGTTGCTGGGAGAAATATCAATTACCTCATATATGCAGATGACACCACCCTTATGGCAGAAAGTGAAGAGGAACTAAAAAGCCTCTTGATTAAAGTGAAAATGGAGAGTGAAAAAGTTGGCTTACAGCTCAACATTCAGAAAACGAAGATCATGGCATCTGGTCCCATCACTTCATGGGAAATAGATGGGGAAACAGTGGAAACAGTGTCAGACTTTATTTTTTGGGCTCCAAAATCACTGTAGATGGTGACTGCAGCCATGAAATTAAAAGATGCTTACTCCTTGGAAGAAAAGTTATGACCAACCTAGATAGCATGTTCAAAAGCAGAGACATTACTTTGCCAACAAAGGTCTGTCTAGCCAAGGCTATAGTTTTTCCTGTGGTGATGTATGGATGTGAGAGTTGGACTGTGAAGAAAGCTGAGCACCAAAGAATTGATGCCTTTAAACTGTGGTGTTGGAGAAGACTCTTGAGAGTCCCTTGGACTGCAAGGAGATCCAACCAGTCCATTCTGAAGGAGATCAGCCCTGGCATTTCTTTGGAAGGAATGATGCTAAAGCTGAAACTCCAGTACTTTGGCCACCTCATGTGAAGAGTTGACTCATTGGAAAAGACTGTGATGCTGGGAGGGATTGGGGGCAGGAGGAGAAGGGGACGACCGAGGATGAGATGGCTGGATGGCATCACGGACTCGATGGACGTGAGTCTGAGTGAACTCCGGGAGTTGGTGATGGACAGGGAGGCTTGGCGTGCTGCGGTTCATGGGGTCTCAAAGAGTCGGACACGACTGAGCAACTGAACTGAACTGAACTACAAAGGGATGCCAGTCTGTAGACATGCACACATGCACACATTTATTAGTTTATTTGCTTGTTTCTCTGCCTTGTTTCAGAAAGGATTCAGTGTTTCAGAAAGAATTGAAGGTTAACCTTTGAGTGAATAAATATAATCATATAGTCTTGATTCACAGGGCTTCTAACTAAATAACTAGAAAATAACTGATGATTTTTATAGGAGAGTGCTCACTGCCCAGTGCAATCATGATTATCCTTAATCTTATGATCTTATGTCTTATTTTGTTTGAATCTGTATTACTGCCTAGAACTCCAGGGATGTTCATTTGATAGACAAGGATTTATTTCCCTTTATAAATGCATATATTCTGAGAAAGCTCTTATGCTAGCAGATTTCCATTCAATTTAGTTATTGGTTTATTTGTTTCAAAAGTTGAAGTAGAATCTGATGTGGGGATGAGTTTTAGTGGAGTCTGAAATGGAAACAATTTTGTATCATGGAAAATTCTACGAGAGTGAAAAGATGTGATGAATGGGGTTGTTTATTGATGTCAAGGCTTATACTTGGGATGGAGATAATTGAGAACATAGAGTACTGCAGGAAAAGTTCTAATTTTCTGATAAAGATGACACTTACATATAAATTTTCAATATAAAGGGATCACAACAGAAATTCGGCTTTAATTCTTCACTTTACAGTCCAGTTCTTTTATTTGTCCATTCCACGTCTGTGAAGCCATTAGAGTGTTCCTGCATAGTGTTCCCGAAAAGTACTTTCATCTCAGTTTTGTACTGTGATTCAACCACATTATGAGTTAAATAAATTTCTGTGGGCTACCAGGAAACCCAAGTAATATCTAATATTTTTCATAAATGGGGGAATGCTGATATTCTACTCCTGTCCTTCATTCAGAATAAATTTAAAAATCTAGTTACATTCTTAACTTCTGTAGTTTGTAAAGCATGTTAGTCATAAGCAGAGAGGGTTTAGCAGCTGTGTTCTTATCCTATTAACAGTTTAGTTTGGGGAAAGATTTTTTGCTTTAGAATAAGTTGGGATTAGACCAGTGTTTTAAAGTATTCTTTCTTTTGATGATTTGCAATTCTGTTTATTGTTTGGGAGAGCAAGTTATTTTCTTTGCTTCCATTTCAATACTTATGAAATGGAGATAATATAGTACCTGTCTCCTAAATTTTTGAGTGTTATGTGAGCCTTGTAAAGTGCTGAACACAGTGTCTGAAACACAGTAAGGGCAACAATATTTCCCTCTACTGCTTAGAGAAAAACATAGGGACTAAAAAATAATGTCAGATCTTGGCCTGATGTACTTTATACACACACACACACAGAGAAACATAATCTGGCTTATTAAAAAAAAATAGAAACACACAGTAGAAGAAACAATCAACATGGAAAGAACCCTTTCCGTTAGCGATAACCCAGCATACAACCACTACAGTCAGTGCTGGCATATTAAACCCAGAAATGTTCTAATCTACTCTCTAGAAATTCTAAAATGTGACTGTATTGTAAACCACATCTAAAAAATGATACCTCTAATTGCTGATTTTCTTTTAATTGTTAAGCAATGCAAAAGAAAATAAAACAGGAATGTAATGTAATGTAAACTTGAATGAATGTAAACTTTAATTCTCGTCATTCTTCTAAGGGAAATACAAAGTTAGTCAATATATTAGAATTGACAAAAAATTCCTGTGCCAGGTAAGTGATTATAGCAAGGTTACAAGATACAAGATTGACAAAAGTCGGTTGGACAAGTGGAATTTGAAACTAAAAACACAATACCATTTACGTTGCCATTCAAAAAAACAATGAAATAGATGTACACCTAACAGAATGTGCACAAGATCTATATGAGGAAAACTACAAAACTCTGATCAAACATATCAAAGAAGTAAATAAATGGAAAGATATTCCATATTCTTGAATAGGAAGACTGAATATTGTCAAGATGTCAGTTCTTTCCAAACTGAGCTATAAATTCAATATAATTCTGATCTAAATTCTAAATTCCAGCAAGTTACCTTGTGGATATTGACAAATTGATTCTATTCTAAAGTTTGTATGGAGAAGCAAAAAGCCCAGAATACCCAACACAATATTGAAGAAGACTAACAAAGTTGGAGAACTGACACTTCTCAGTTTTAAGAATTACTATAGAGTAACAGTAATTAAGACACCACTGTGGTTTTTGCAAAAGGATACACCAACAGATCAATCAGAACAGGATAAAAAGCCTGGAAATACACTCATAAATACCGTCACTGGCCTTTGACAAAGAAGCAAAGGCAATACAATGGAGCAAAGATAGTCTTTTCAACAAATGGTGCTGGAACAATTGGACAGCCACAAACAAAAAAAAGGAATCTGGATGCAGATCTTATACCTTTTATGAAAATTGGCTAAATATATATCACAGACCTAAGTAAAAATACAAAATTATAAAATTCCTATTAGATATCATAGGAAAAAACCTAGATGATCTTGGGTATGGTGACCTTTCTTAGATATAATGCCAAAGACATGAATCATAAAAGAAATAATGGATAAGCTGGATTTCATTAAAATTGAAACCTTCTATTCTAAAAATGGGAATGTTAAGAGAATGAGAAGATAAGTCATAGAGTTGGAGAAACTATTTGCAAAAGACACATCTGATAGAAGACTGCTATACAAAATATGCAAAGAACTCTTAAAATTCAATAATATGAAAACAAACAACCCAATTTAAAAATAGGCCAAGAGCCTTAAGAGATACCTCATCAAAAAAAGATATACAGATGGTAAATAATTAGTTTGAAAGATGCTCTATATTTATGTCATTAGAGAAGTGAAAATTAGAGCAACAGTGAAATTTCCCTACACATGACTACACATCTGTTAGAATGGTCAGACTCTGAAACACTGACAACACCAAATGCTGGTCAGGACATATGGAGCAACAGGAACTCTTATTCACTGCTGGTGTGAATGCAGAATGGTAGTCATTTTGGAAGGCAGTTTGGAGGTCTCTTACATAACTAAACATAATTCTACTAAATGATTCAGTAATCATGCTCCTTGGTATTAACCCTAAGAATCTGAAAATGTATGTTCACACCAACTTTGCATATGGGTGTTTATAGTAGCTTTTATTCATGATTACCAAAACTTGAAAGCAAACAAGATATTCTCCAGTAGGTAAATGAATAAGCAAACTATGGTATACCCAGTCAATGGAATATTATTCAATGCTAGAAAGAAATGAGCTATCTAGCCATGAGATGACATAGAGAAAACTTCATCTAAAATACATATTACTAACTGAATAAAGCCACTGTGAAAAGGTGACAGACTTTGTATGATCCTAACTTGATGACATTCTGGAAAGCTAAAAAATATGGAGGCAGTTAAAAATCAATGGTAGCCAGGGGTTGGTGGAGAGAACCAGAAACAGGAAGGAGGGCTGAATAGGTAGAGCCCAGAGGACTTTCAGAGCAGTGAGAATACTCTATATGCTGCTATATTAATAGATACATCTCATAATATACCTGTCCAAGCTCATAGAATGTACAACAGGAATGGTCAAACCATAATGTGAAGTACGGACTTTGGGTAATTATGATGCGTCAGTGTAGTTCATCAGTTGTAACAGATGTACCACTTTAGAGGGAAATGGGGGATATGGATACAAGGAAAGGCTGTGTGTGTATGGAGGCTGGAAGTGTATAGGAAGTATCAGTATCTTCCCCTCAATTTGCTGTAAACCTAAGACTGCTCTAAAACAATAAAATCTTAATTAAAATTAATGTGGTAAAGACATTAGTAATGTACCGTAGCCTTTGAAAAATCACCTTCTCACATTCACTATTAATTCAAAATACATTCAATGAATTACTATTGAGGTTCATCTAAATTCTTAAATTCTATTACTTTTCATTCTAATCATGAGATCAGGCAACTTATGTCATCTTCTTGACTGTGTTGAAAGAATTAAGAAATTAAAACAGTCTAGAATGTTATTCTGACGGGAGAATGTATCTGGTTAGAAGAGAAGACTACTGTCTAGTTCTTCACAGATAGTATAAAGGTAAATAGCAGGAAAATTCTTTCTTTCTATTTAAACTGCCATATTCCAACAAAATATAGTCATATACAAGAGTGAATCTGGCATGAACAGTCTTGTCCAGCATAGCTGCTATCAAATTCCAGTATCAAACATCACTGGGAGCTTCACTGATCTTTCAAGTGGGCTTACAATGCTAAAATTAGTCTGTAAAATGAGTTTCTTGTTTTTGAATCTTTAGAAGGCCTAGATCCAAAGGGGTCTGGGAGCTGAGAATGAGTCAAGTGGTCTTCAGTTTGGATTAGATCTGTTTTTATTTGTTGTTGTTTAGTGGGTCTGACAGTTTGCAACCCTATGGACTGCAGCTAGCTAAGCTTCCCTGTCCTTCACTATCTCCTGGAATTTGCTCAGACTCATGTCCATTGAGTTGATGATGCCATCCAACATTTCATCCTCTGATTCCCCCTTCTCGTCCTGCCCTCAATCTTTGCCAACATCAGGGTCTTTCCAATGAGTAGTACAGATGCTTGAAGGGCACAAACAAAACTGTGCACTGGGACCCAGGGAAAGGAGCAGTGACCCCCTCAAGAGACTGAGCCAGGCCTGCCTGTGAGTGTTTGAAGGTCACCTGCATGGGTCAGCAGTAGCCTGCTACAGGGACCAAGGCTCTGGCAGAGGGGAGGTGTGGCATAATTGCTTGTGGAGGAGGTTGCCATTAGCCCCACCATAGAGCCACCAGGTGGGCGATCCGCAAACTGGAGAACAATTATACCAAAGAAGTACGCGTACTGTTGTGAATGTTCTAGGCCCGTGACAAATTTCCTGACCTGGGGATCCAACAAAGGGTCGGAAAATCCCCAGGAAATCTGACTTTGAGGTTCAGCAGGGTTTGATTATAGAACTTCCACAGGACCGGGGAAACAGAGACTTGGAGAGCGCACACACACGCAAAATCCTTGTGTATACCAGGATCCAGGAGAAAGGAGCAGTGACCCCACAAGAGACTGAGCCAGACCTGCCTGTGAGTGTTTAGGAGTCTCTGGTGGAGCTGTGGGTTGACAGTGGCCTGCTCTGGGCTCAGAGACATTGACAGCAGTAGTCCTGGGAGGCCCAGTGTGCTGGCATAAATCCTTTTGGAGGAGGTCACCATTACTTCTACCACTGTCAGGCCAAACTACAGGAAGGGAAGCAAGCTCCACCCATAAGCAGAAAATTGGATTAAGGATTTACTGAGCATGGCCTCCCCCACCAAAGCAAAACCCAGTTTTGCCCACAGCCAGTCCCTCCCATCTGGAAGCTTGCACAGGCCTCTTATCTGCATCCATCAGAGGGCAGGCAGAATGAAAACTACAATCACAGAAAACTAACCAAAATGATCACATGAATCACAACTTTGTGTAACTTAATGAGCTATGAGCCATGTCACATAGGGCCACCCAAGAAGGATGAGTCATAGTGGACAGTTCTGACAAAATGTGGTTCACTGGAGAAAGGAATGGCAAACCACTTCAGCATTCTTGCCTTGAGAAGCCCATGAACAGTATGAAAAGACAAAAAGGTAAAACTTTGAATGGTGAGCCCGTCAGGTTGGTAGGTGTCCAGCATGCTACTGGAGAAGAGCAGAGAAATAGCTCCAGAAAGAATGAAGAGGCTGAGCCAAAGTGGAAATGACTCCTGGTTATGAGTGTGTCAGGTTGGTGACAGTTAAGTCCAATGCTGCTTTCATTAGGCAGGTGAAGATATTCAAGATGAGCATAAGGGTCAGAGGAGCAGTGCAGGAGAGTAGAAGAAGGTCAGGGTTGTGGCCTCAGGACACGGAATTAGAATCCAGCTTATTCTGCCCTGTGCTTTCCTGGGTTCCTATGAGAAACTCTATTGAAGGACTGATGACATTGAACTCGAAATATTTTAACCCACCTTTCTTCCCCACTTTATTGTAAGCTTTTTACAACATAAACAGCATCTTTATCTTCTCAGTGTCTTATTTTGAATAATTTTACAGCTTTAGAAAGGTTGAAAGAATAGCACAATAAATGTTCGTGTATTCTTCACTACATACTGGTGGTTAATGTGTTACCATATTAATGTTACCCTTCTCTTACAATATATTATCTGTATGCTCAGTTTTCTTCTCATCCGTTTGAAAGTCGCAGACATTATGATCCTTCACCTTAAAATATTCATTTTGTTTTCTTTAAACACCCAGACCTTCTCAGGTCCACAGCACCATTACCAGAAATAAGTTTACAGTATATTCAATAATATCATCTAATATGCAACCCATATTTAGATTTCCTGAATTGTCTCCAAAATGTCCCTTATTCTTTTTTTTTTTTTCTTTTAACTCAAGAATCAATCAGGGTGCCATGTTCCTATAGTCTCATTTAATCTAATGGAGAACTCCCACCTTTCATGTTTTTTTCATGACATTAATGTTTCTGGAAATTTCAGACCAGGGGTCTTGTAGAATATTCCACGTGATGGAATTTTTTGTTAGTTTCCTCATGATTAGTTTCAGAGTATATTTTAGGGTAGGGAAGGGGAATAGGCAATCTTGGAACTTCCTGGCACTCAGTTTTTTTAAAAGCACCTTTCTCCCCCTGTAATGAAGAAGATACTTTGAGGTCACGGGAATATCTTTTCCTAGCAACCTTTAACCCGATAGTTTCAGCATAAATTCATGATTCTTGCCTGTGCTAATTGTTATATTGAAGGATGCTATGATAATTTGAATATGTATATATATGTGACTTCCCTGGTGGCTCAGACGGTAAAGCGTCATTCTACTCCTGTTAATTAGCATTCTTCCCTAAAGAAGACTTTACCACCACTCCCCTTCTCTAGGATTGTCTCTCTGTCTTGCCTCTCTCCCTCTCTCCATCTGTTCTGTCCCATCCTCTACTTCTGATAGAGTATCACTTTTGGCTAATATATTTTATTTGACAAGTTGCCTTATAATCTAGTGCCATCATTATTGTGTTTGATGCCTACATTATCTCAAGTTTGGTCACTGAGAGCCCTTCCAAGAAAGCACTGTTGTCCTTCTGACAAACCCCATTAATCCTTCAGCACTTCCCTGTTTTATGGGACAACAAGATGTCCAGGGACTCTCAACTTTCCTTGCCCCAGACCTGGGGTTACCCCCTTTTTACCAAGAAGTCCTGGTTCCTTTTAGTGATGAATGGTATCTAGAAATTAAGACTGAGACGTCATTGCTTAAGAGGTAAAAAAATGGTAATCGATGTGAGAGGACTTAGTTAACAATGTGAAGCACCACACTATCGTGACTGTTACTCATGCCATCAGACAAGTATTCAGTTATTTGGAGCAGTGCTCAATAGCAGCTCCAATATGAGTCTCTTTGTGTTTAGAGGATAATTAGGAGACAGAGGACACATGGGAAGCAGGGGGGAGAAACATAGGCTAGCTTTGTCAGAGTCCATGTGAGACCTTATCTTAAGGCTTTAAGATAGTAAATAGAACAGAAGAAAAGACTGTTGCCTGTATTCTCACCTTTTCTCAAAGGTGCTTTGTTATTCAATTCTTTAGATAGAGAAGTACAAAGCATTTTGTTTTGTGGATCAACTGTAATCTTTTTGAAAACTGAATCATTCACCTGAAAAATGATGAGACATAAATGTGTGATTTCTCCTGCTTTTTCCTTTTTTGCATTTATTTAGGAGGTTCCAAAACAACAGTGTTGTTTAAAGAATCATGAGATTTTTAAAAATCTGCAAATAGATAACTTCTTTTAGTTTCTCCAATGGATGTAGTACCTACATCACGTTTAAAGAGTTAGTGAAGTGGCATCTTTGAGTTTCATTGTAGGTAAATAGATTGATGAGGGTTTTGCTTCCTGTGACTTTATTACAAATAAAGACCATGCCTGCTGCTGCTGCTGCTGCTAAGTTGCTTCAGTCGTGTCCGACTCTGTGCGACCCCAGAGATGGCAGCCCATGCCTACTTGTCTATAATTTCATTTTTAAAATTCCAATGAGAAATATCATTTGGCTTAATTTCCAGGCTTTCCTATTTGTGCTGCATCTCTTTATACTCTCAAATTAAAACATTTTAATAACAGTTTCCTATGAGATCATAGATTATGATCAATTGGACAGAAGACAGAGATGATAAACAGGTAATGCTTAGCAACTCATTAATTCCAGGGAAGGAATGCAAAATAGCCCAGATGTCTAGGAAACAGTAATTCTTTTCTTTGTAACTTTTCCAGGACTGTTTCTTTTGACCATGGTGGTAAAGGGAGGCATGAGGATTGAGTAAGGAAGACTCACCCAGAGACCCAATGGTTTTACAAGTTCTCTTTTCAGAGGAAGCGAGGCTAAAAATGGAGAACAGAGATGTGATGGTATACTCTGTGTTGGCATATCCTGTACTTCTGTATTTCTGGTTTTGCATAAAATTCAGATGAAGGGATGTTGAATGCCTGTGTGTTTGTTGGACAGCTGAACTTAGTGAGGAAAGTGATTGGGTTTACTAGTGCTTTCTTTGAACTGTTTCAAGAATTCCTCATTTCACGACAGGGAAAGGAATGGGTTACTCCTATCAAGAATTCAAAACATATGCAGAAAAATTTAGGCTCATGGCAAAACTGGTGCTGGATTGTCTGGTTCATGAAGTTTCTCAGTTTACTAGCAGTTTGTCCTTGAGGCAATCATCTAAACTTTTGTGTCTCAGCTTGCCCCCTTATAAAATGGAAGTAATAAAAGGCTTTCTTTATACAGCCTTATTAATATGTATAAAGTGCTCACTGTAGTGTAGGCAAATACTCGGGAAGATCTCCTGGAGAAGGAAATGGCAACCCACTCCAGTATTCTTGCCTGGAAAATCCCATGGATAAATGAACCCGGTAGGCTACAGTCCATGGGGTCACAAAGAGTTGGACACGACTAAGCGACTTCACTTTCAACAGATATTAGCCATTACTATTATTATTTACATTTGCCTAAATCGACTGAACTGAAATAGAAATATTAAGAAAATAACATCACTTCTCATCAACATTGGAAAATTTTAAAACAATCCAGTCAACAAATGAATCAGATAATCTGCAAATACTCCTCCTTTGGAGGCTGTCTGAAGCCAGTTTAGGATTAAGGACCCCACAGCCACCGCCTGCCATCCCCATTCCCAGAATAGTTCTCTAGCTCATAGTGGAATCTCTTAATCCCTCTCAAACCAAATCAGCAGTGGGCCTTGGACTCTCGAGCTCTCCAAGCTCTACAGACCATGTTCATATTAACATGCATGTGAGCATATCCTGGTGTGGGTGCCGACTGTGCTCCCCAGCTCCCTGACGGAGGTTTTGGCCTTTAATCAAGATAAAACTCTGAAAGCTAAAGCAGTGTTGCACTTTCATCTGACATAAACAGGTTTCTTATTCATCTTATAGTTGCTTTGCACTTGAAAGAGAAAGCGTTTTTCTGTGGCTTTCAGTTTACAAGCATCAAGAGCAAAACTTCCAGTAGGTGACAGCAAGAATGGTTATGACAACACTATGATTTTATGAGCAATATTTGTAGATTTTATTTAAAGTATATGTCATAAATCCAATCTTGGCATCCTCTTTGTATCTTCATTTGACTCTTAACAGTCAGTGTGAAATGGAAGCTCATCTTAAAATGTCTTTGATAAGAGAAATTTCTTTCTTCTGAGTGTTACCTGTCATTACTGATTGTATTAATAGCTAATAACGAAGGGAAAATAGGAAAGGAAACATGAATAAAAAATAAACAATAAAATCATGTTCTTTAAAAAGTGAATTTCTAATTTTGATATACTCTTTAATTACAGAAGATATTAGGGCTTCCCTGGTGGCTCAGTTTTAAAGAATCTGCCTTTCATGCAGGAGATGCGGGTTCAATCCCTGGGTCGGGAGGATCCCCCAGAGAAGAGCAGGGCAACCCACTCCAGTATTCTTGCCTGAGAAATCCTATGGACAGAGGAGTCTGGTGGGCCACAGTCCGCGGAGTTACAAAGAGTTGGACATGACTTAGCAGCAACATGCTAAAAAGCAGCAACAACATTGTGATAATGCATTGTACTTGTTCCTAGCACAAATTCAAATGCATGCATAGTTTGACCCCTCCACCTCTTTTCTGGCTTCACTGGCGTAAGAGACAAAATACCTTTGCATTTGGTGAAAACTAGCATTTGTTTTTTTAGTCTTCTGTGGTCGGTATTTCTTCGTAACCTTTTGTCATTACTGCTTTTATTGCTGCTGGTGTTGTGGAACACAGGTGCAAAGAACTGAGTTCTTCATAGTCTTCGTTTCGGGGGGCACCTAATCATCAGAACATGAAAGTCCCCATTCTTGTTTCACATTATTTTAAACTTGCCCTTTTATCTCTGACCTCCACTTCTATTCTCTGCTCCCCATATACCCTCATTGCAATATGCTTGATGTTCCTCTGTCCTTTGTAGAGATGCCATTCTGTTTATGCCATTTCCGTTCCATACTGTCCTACGTTACCGAGTTCACAGCTTCCATCAGCTGCACACAACTCCCAACTCTCCAGCAAACACTTTGACTTGTCCTTACCCATCACTGTAAGCACATGTCTTCAACCCCCGGCATGGTGGACGCCACATTCATCTACTTCACACAGGTACACACTTGACTAGTCCACATGTCATTAGGCCTCAGGAATACTCTCTTCATTTTCTTTTGTCTGTTATTAAATCCAGACTTTAAAGATTATTTTTCATTGATGGTGTCCAATAAGCTGGCTGGATAATATGTATTGAGAGCAATTGCAAACTCAATGGAAAATGTCTTTACTCTGTAGAGTGAACTGTATGTGAATTTCCTTTAATCAGCTGTTGCCAGGCATGGTTTATAAATTCTTAAAAATATCAGTCACAGGTAGTACTTCCTAAACCAAAGGATTTTTTTCTTATATTTGTCATACAATTTTGTGATTTTTCTCATTGGAGCCTTTAGCCGTTTATTTACTAAGTTACTTAGAATGTGTAACAGGAAGTTGTAAATCCATCCTTACTCATATACAAAGCATGTGTCCAATGCTAATGGGTATCATTTGTTAATGAAATATGCACTCGTTAAACAAAGGTTAGAATTGAGCATTGTCTTCTCCTATGATTTGCCTACATGCAGTATCAGGGATTCTAGATCAAAATGCTATCTTTGAATCTCTTGTCTCTCTGAATGGATGTTAAAAAGAAAATTATTCCAAGCCAAGCTATTTTATATGAGTAGTCAGTCATTTAACATAAAAAAGCATGCAGGCAGCCAGTCAATAGTGAGAAGATGCTCTTGGATGGTTTTTCACTCTCCCTCACTCAGAGACGGACTGCTCATCTCCAGACCATAGGCATACTAAAGGTGACATTCTCTGTTTCCAAGATAATCCCCACAACAGGATGCACTTGATTTATGCTGTTGATGAGACTGCACTAAACTGATTTGCATGTCATCAATACATGTAAATCCTGAGCAGAGGTCCAGCCATCCAAATTAGAATATTCCCTATCAAGGACTTGCTGTGTCCAGCAAATTCTGGAGTAATGCTGATTGCCTGTGGTTGGTGAATATTGATGCTGTTCAAGATTTATAAGGCTGCATTGGAGGGCACTTGAAACTTAAGATTTCCTTAGAACAATGTCCCTGTTTAAAACTACTCTTGTTCAGACCCAGCTGGGTATTTGGTAATGCCAGCCATTGAATGAGATCTTTCAAGTGCCTCAGCCTGCCTCACCTGTCAGACTGGCTCACTGGTTTATAAATGAAACCCTGTTTACTTCTAAAGCTCTTGGTCCTCTAATCCTTCTTTACCTTTCTCCCATGTTCTTCCTTTTCCCCTTTTGATTTGAGTATCTTAACCCTCCTAAGACACACCACTATTTTTCATTTACTTCTTTTCTATAGGTTATGTGTACAGCACTGAGTCCATCTTAGCATTTCTGTGCTATTTTATCAAGTTCATTTTTCCCTGCTCTTTTTTTTTTTTTCTGGTTTTTCCTTGTAAAATAAGTTTCTCTTTCATTGCACTTGCCTTCTAATGGAAAGTCCTAACTGCCAATTTTTCAAAGTTTCCCTTTGTGCATTCTGTGTGCATATAACATAGCTTTCACTTTCCCTTCTCTCATCAGCCAATCAATCGTACATTTTATTGAGCAGCTCCAAATTAAAATATGAAACTAGAGAAAATTATAATCAGTCTTTGCTATCTAGAGAAACTTGTCATTGAGGCACCTTCTGATTTTTCCTAATGTGGCATCTATGTGCCTACAGGCATTTCAGCAGAAGGTATCTGTAAGTTGGGTATTCTATTCCCTTTTCTTTATTTCTTTAGTTCTGCTGGGTTCAAAATAAACAAATCTCATGCTTAGTACTACAGCGACCACAATAACTTCATGTTATTCTCCCGATCTTCAATTCCAATTTTTCCTATCAACATCTACAAAATGAAATAACATTATTATTGTGCACCAATGCAAAAAAGAGTCTGTTAGATATTACAGAGAGAAAATGGTGTAAAACCCATGGAATCTGCCTTCAACTAACTTGAAAACGCAGGACTTTGGTAGAGGAAAGTTTGTTTACATAATTCCTTAAGTGTATTCCGCTTTTCTTGCCAGCGCTCTCTCTGCCTTTGGGGTACAAGGAGAAGGAAGAGTTGGAAAGGAGTTCAGTACAGTTCAGTTCAGTTCATTCGCTCAGTCATGTCTGACTCTTTGCAACCCATGAATCACAGCACGCCGGGCCTCCCTGTCCATCACCAACTCCCGGAGTTCACTCAAACTCACCTCCATCGAGTCGGTGATGCCATCCAGCCATCTCATCCTCTTCGTCCCCTTCTCCTCCTGCCCCCAATCCCTCCCAGCATCAGAGTCTTTTCCAATGAGTCAACTCTTCACATGAGGTGGCCAAAGTATTGGAGTTTCAGCTTCAGCATCAGTCCTTCCATTGAACACGCAGGACTGATCTCCTTTAGGATGGACTGGTTGGATCTCCTTGCAGTCCAAGGGACCCTCAAGAGTCTTCTCCAACACCACAGTTCAAAAGCATCAATTCTTCAGCGCTCAGCCCTCTTCACAGTCCAACTCTCACATCCATACATGACCACAGGAAAAACCATAGCCTTGACTAGATGGACATTTGTTGGCAAAGTAATGTCTCTGCTTTTCATTATGCTGTCTAGGTTGGTCATGGCTGCAGTCACCATCTGCAGTGATTTTGGAGTCCAAAAAATAAAGTCTGAAACTGTTTCCGCTGTTTCCCCATCTATTTCCCATGACGTGATGGGACCAGATGCCATGATCTTCGTTTTCTGAATGTTGAGCTTTAAGCCAACTTTTTCACTCTCCTCTTTCACTTTCATTAAGAGGCTTTTTAGTTCCTCTTCACTTTCTGCCATAAGGGTGGTGTCATCTGCATATCTGAGGTTTTGATATTTCTCCCAGCAATCTTGATTCCAGCTTGTGTTTCTTCCAGTCCAGCGTTTTTCATGATGTACTCTGCATAGAAGTTAAATAAGCAGGGTGACAATATATAGCCTTGACATACTCCTTTTCCTATTTGGAACCAGTCTGTTGTTCCATGTTCAGTTCTAACTGTTGCTTCCTGACCTGCATATAGGTTTCTCAAGAGGCAGGTCAGGTGGTCTGGTATTCCCATCTCTTTCAGAATTTTCCACATTTTATTGTGATCCACACAGTCAAAGGCTTTGGCATAGTCAATAAAACAGAAATAGATGTTTTTCTGGAACTCTCTTGCTTTTTCCATGATCCAGTGGATGTTGGCAATTTGATCTCTGGTTCCTCTGCCTTTTTGAAAACGAGCTTGAACATCTGGAAGTTCATGGTTCACGTATTGCTGAAGCCTGGCTTGGAAAATTTTGAGCATTACTTTACTAGCGTGTGAGATGAGTGCAATTGTGCTGTAGTTTGAGCATTCTTTGGTATTGCCTTTCTTTGGGATTGGATTGAACACTGACCTTTTCCAGTCCTGTGGCCACTGCTGAGTTTTCCAAATTTGCTGGCATATTGAGTGCAGCACTTTCATAGGATCATCTTTCAGGATTTGAAATAGCTCAACTACAATTCCATCACCTCCACTAGCTTTGTTCATAGTGATGCTTTCTAAGGCCCCCTTGACTTCACATTCCAGGATGTCTGGCTCTAGGTGAGTGATCACACCATTGTGATTATCTGGGTCGTGAAGATCTTTTTTGTACAGTTCTTCTGTGTATTCTTGCCACCTCTTCTTAATATCTTCTGCTTCTGTTAGGTCCATACCATTTCTGTCCTTTATCGAGCCCATCTTTGCATGAAATGTTCCCTTGGTATCTCTAATTTTCTTGAAGAGATCTCTAGTCTTTCCCATTCTATTGTTTTCCTCTATTTCTTTACATTGATCGCTGAGGAAGTCTTTTTAAAGGGGTAGGCAAAACATAAAGACTGGGGAAGGAAAGAAAAAACAGTGTAAGAATGTGGCGGTTTAAGAAAACAATTAGTGGCCTTAGGGATGTGAAAATTTATCTCAGACACATTTGTTGGCCCAGATATTCACTATGGCTACCTTTGTAAAGAGCATATTGTCACACTCCATTTGAAAAATAAGTCACAGTAGATGAACAATGTCTAGAAAAAATCTTGATTTAATTCTCCCAGAATATTAAATATAATTAAATTTATTCATTTATTCATATATTCACTATTAGAAACAAAAGAGGAAGAAAGCCACAAAATTATGGGAAAAGGTAGTATAAATATAATATTAATATAATTTCTAACACTGCCATCTAAAATCCTTTCCACATGAACTCTTTTTAGCGAACTTGATGGTACTGTCAAGAAAGAATATTCATTTTAGGTATTGATCATGTAGAATATTTCCTTTTAATTTAAAAGCTAATACATCTTTTAACTAGTATCTTTTATAGCTTAGAAATCTGGTAATAAGAAAGAAACATAGAAGTGCCCCCGCTGTCCATTCCAGTTCCCCTTTATTGTCACACAAGGGATTTGATATCCATCATTATGTTCTTCAGAGAAGGTAATGACACACCACACCAGTACTCTTTTGCCTGGAAAATCCCATGGATGGAGGAGCCTGGCAGGCTTCAGTCCATGGGGTCACTAAGAGTCAGATACAACTGAGCGACTTCACTTTCACTTTTCACTTTTGTGCATTGGAGAAGGCAATGGCAACCCACTCCAGTACTCTTGCCTGGAGAATCCCATGGACGGAGGAGCCTGGTGGGCTGCAGTCCACGGGGTCGCAAGGATTCGGACACGACTGAGCGACTTCCCTTTCACTTTTCACTTTCATGCATTGGAGAAGGAAATGGCAACTCACTCCAGTGTTCTTGCCTGGAGAATCCTAGGGACGGGGGAGCCTGGTGGGCTGCCGTCTATGGGGTAGCACAGAGTTGGACATGACTGAAGTGACTTAGCAGCAGTAGCATTATGTTCTTTGGTTCCAATCAATAGGAGGAGTTAGGACCTTAAAACACATTTAGATATAACATTGAATGTATTCTAGATATTCAAAGTGTGTGTAGTTCTGACAAGGTGTTTTATTTAAGCTGCTAGAAGCTGAATAACCCTTATGTGTGCATGCTAAGTCTCTTCAGTCATCTCCAACTCCTTGTGACCCAGTTGACTGTAGCCTGCCAGGCTCCTCTGTCCATGGGATTCTCCAGGCAAGAATACTGGAGTGGGTTGCCATGCCCTCCAGGGGATCTTCCTGACCCTAGAATTAAACCTGTGTCTCTTATGTCTCCTAAATTGTCTCTTATGTCTCCTAAATTGGTAGGTGGGTTCTTTTTCACTAGCACCACCTCTGAAGCCCAATATCCCCAGTTAATACTCTCTTCCCACTTGTAATGTACCCCTGGCAAAAGGACTAGAGGAAAAGGAATGAGAGGTACTAACATTTCACATGTATATCTTGGTGGCAATCACCCAAGAGTACTCTCCCCTGGATAGCAGAGAAAATAAGTATGAATTTCATAAATTTTCAGAATGTGAATTTTGGCTATTAACAAAATAAATTTCTATAATTATACATTTGGAGAAATCATTCACATATGACATTGCATTTATTTACCATCACAGTAGACATTTTATAATTTGAACTGTAAATGCTCAACATTGCAGGAAAATGCTATAGAAGCTTGCTGAATTCAAAGTGTTCAGAATAATCTAGTAATGTTAAGGTTAAAGAGTGCCTACCCATGAAATTAAAAGATGCTTGCTCCTTGGAAGAAAAGCTATGACCAACCTAGAAAGCATAAAAAGCAGAGACATTACTTTTCCAACAAAAGTCTGTCTAGTCAAAGCTATGGTTTTTCCAGTAGTCCTGTATGGATGTGAGAGTTGGACTATAAAGAAAGCTGGGCACCAAAGAATTGATGTTTTTGAACTGTGGTGTTGGAGAAGACTCTTGAGAGTCCCTTGGACTAGAACGAGATACAACTAGTCCATCCTTAAGGAAATCAATCCTGAATATTCACTGGAAGGACTGATGCTGAAGCTGAAACTACAGGCCTTTGCATCCAATCCAGATGCAAAGAACTGACTCATTTGAAAAGACTCTGATGCTGGGAAAGATTGAAGGTGAGAGGAGAAGGGGACGACAGAGGATGAGATGGTTGGATGGCATCACTGACTTTATGGATATGAGATTGAGTTAGCTCCGGGAGTTGGTGATGGACAAGGAAGCCTGGCATGCTGCAGTTCAGGTGGTTGCAAAGAGTCAGCCACAACTGAGCGACTCAACTGAACTGAACTGAATTCAAATGAATTAGTACTAGATTACCTCTCAGTTATTGCTAACTCTCCAGTTCTCCGAAGTTGCTGATTATTGAAGGAGTGACAGGATTTAGAATATTGAGGTAACGGTCTTCTAAGCTTGGAGAACAATAAACAAAATAATTTCTTTTAGCAGTTTTTAAAAAGAAATAAGGATTTTTTATCTAATATCATGCAATGCAACATTTGATTTTGTGTCCTTATCAGTCTTCCATTAAACTCTAATGTTCCTACTTGTGGAGACATTAGATAAAATGCAGGTTCATTTCATGCTTCCAGGAAGATCAGCCAAGAAATTCATAAGTCCTGAAGATGATTCTGCTTGACTGAATGTCAAGTGAAAATTTTATGAAGTGAGAACTTCTCAAAACTAATTCTCATTATTTTCTTTCATGGCTTGCCCATTTGTCTTGTAAATATGTTTCCCCACAGGCTGGTAGTATCTCCAGTAGTGAAAGAAAGCAGTTTTTATCAACTTTCAGGTGATTGGAAAGATGAAGAGAAATATGTAATGTAATTTCTAACTAAGGATTCACAGGCAAGCAAAAAAAGGACTGGAATCCCCGCAGGCTGGTAGTATCTCCAGTAGTGAAAGAAAGCAGTTTGTATCCACTTTCAGGTGATTGGAAAGATGAAGAGAAATATGTACTGTAATTTCTAACTAAGGATTCACAGGTAAGCAAGAAAAATGACTAGAATAATTTTTGTTAAAATACATAATAAATAGATAAACAGATAGCTAATTTTAAAAATCTAAAGTTAAAGGAGGGGCTTCCCTGGTGGCTCAGCGGTAAAGCATCTGCCTGCAGTGCGGGAGACCTGGGTTCGATTCCTGGGTCAGGAAGATCCCCTGGAGAAGGAAATGGCAATCCACTCCAGCACTCTTGCCTGGAAAATCCCATGGATGGAGGAGCCTGAGAGGCTACAGTTCATGTGGTCGCAAAGAGTCGGACACGACTGAGCGACTTCACTTCACTTCACTTCACTTCAAAGTTAAAGGAAAGATGTACTCAAAATGGCTATAAATGTGCCAGAGATGAAAAGCCTACAACTTTATATTTGTTAACCAAGACATAAACCAAATAAAATACTTACATTATGAATTTAGTGATTTCTTTTTTTGTTTGTTTTTTGTTTTTTTGAATTTAGTGATTTCTGAAACTGAATGTTCTCAGCTGATAAGCTCAGAATTCAGAATTTTTAGGAGGTAATTCCTGGTTTTTATGTGAGTTTTAGTGTTATAATTTTAATTATTTGTTCATATAGGTATAGGTATGAGTTCAATGAATATTTACTGTGTACCAGTTACATAGTAGGCCTAGTTCTAGGTACCTGGGAACATAGTGAACAAAACATGCAAAGAGTTTGCCTTCATGGAGCTTACAAGTGAATGAGAAGAGAGAGCAATAAAGAATAAAAATAAGTAAACTATATAGTGTATTAGAAAACAAGTACTATGCAAGATAGGATAAAGAAGATAAAGAATGGGAATTTCAGGTTGCAGTATTAAATAGCGTGGTTAGGTTAAGCCTCCTTGAGAAGTTAGTATTTGAGGATAGACTTGATGGAGGGAGTGGAATTATTTGGAAGAAACATGCCCACAGGAAGAATCTGACTGAAATAAATTTAATTTAAACAGGACATGCATTGTATAATATGGAATTGATATAATGTTCTTTGATGTAACCTTTAAGATTCACCATGGTATTTGATTATTTCTAACTTTGTCTAATAAAATGAGGGTAATGATTGGCCAAGACAGATATTTTATTATTACAATCTGTACTTCTAAAATAGGTTAATTGGAACAATATATTTAAAAACATACACAATAAACTCAAATTGTCAAACAGTGAAGTATTTTAAAAACACAAGAGCATATATCTCACAAATATGACACTCTATACTCTAATAATAGACCAAATAGATAGTGAATAAAATTATGATGTCTTTCTTCTTCAACTGTACGAATGTTTGTGTTCACACATATACATCATTTAACTATGAACTGATGGAATTTGAAATAATTCTGAAAATAAAAATTCTTGTTTCTAATGCTATCTCTTTCATGCATACCTAGAACAATACATAGTCTGTTTTAAGTCTTAATATTTATCCTAGAAAAATGGAAAATTCTTAATTCTATGTTTAATTTTTCTCTCCATTTCTGATACCTTGGAAGTGTTAAGCTGAATTGCAAACTAATTAATTAAGAAGTTTAGGGACTGAATTTCTGCTCCACCACTTACCAGCTGTATGTTCTTAGAATGTAAGTAAACCTAACTGGGCCTGTTTCCTCAGCTGTGAAAGGGAGATTCATAACTCTGAATTATTGAATAAAATAATGTGTTCAAAGGGATTGGCACATTATTATTGGAATTTAATACTTTATATGAGAAGCATATCATATGCTTTTTAAACTGGTCTGTATCAGAATAATTGCATATAAACAACTGAAGACCAGCCAGAGGCCGTATATAACATCAGGCATTATGGTATCAGTTCAGTTCAGTCGCTCAGCCGTGTCCAACTCTTTGCGACCCCATGAATCACAGCAAGCCAGGCTTCCCTGTCCATCACCAACTCCCGGAGTCCACCCAAACTCATGTCCATTGAGTTAGTGATGCCATCCAACCATCTCATCCTCTGTCATCCCCTTCTCTTCCTGCCCTCAATCTTTCCCAGCATCAGGGTTTTTTCAAATGAGTCAGCTCTTCACATCAGGTGGCCAAAGTATTGGAGTTTCAGCTTCAGCCTCAGTACTTCCAATGAATATTTAGGACTGATTTCCTTTAGGATGGACTGCTTTCCTTGCTTGTTGGTATCATGGTGATTATTTTTTGTTTTGGTATCATGGCAATTCAGAGAAACAGCTTTGAAGAAACCCCAAAGTTAGTAGAAGGAAAGAAATCATAAAGACTGGAGCAGAAATAAATGAAAAAGAAATGGAGAACACTGTAGCAAAGAATAATAAAGCTAAAAGCTGGTTCTTTGTGAATATAAACAAAATAGATAAACCATTAGCCAGACACATTAAAAGAAAAAAGAAGACTCAAATCAACAAAATTAGAAATGAAAAAGGAAAAATTCTGACACCACAGAAATACAAAGATCATAAGAGACTACTATAAGCAACTATACACCAATAAAATGGACAACCTGGAAGAAAAAGACAAGTTCTCAAAAGAGTACAACATTCCAAGACTGAATCAGGAAAAAACAGAAAATAGGAACAGACCAATCACAAGCACCGAGGAAGAGCTTTGTGGCATTGTGTGCAGGAAGAGTTCTGGAACCATTGTAAGAGAGGTGCTCAGTAACATCCAACTCTTTGTGACCCCATGGACTATAGCCTGCCAGGCTCCTCTGTCTGTGGACTTCTCCAGGTAGGAATACTCGAGCAGGCTGCCATTTCCTTCCCCAAGGGATCTTCCCGACCCAGGGAATGAAGCCCCATCTCTTGCGTCTCTTGCGTTGGCAAGCAGATTCTTCTCCACTGAGCCACCTCGGAAGTCCCTGTAAAAGAGGACAGAATTTTAAATGGACCGGAAAAGACGCGTAAGATCGGGATTGGAGAAAAAGAAGTAAACTAGTAATTATGGTGAGAATCAACGAGCAAGGGATTTGTGTGAAAGGAAGTTTTGGAAGCATCTTAACTGTGCATTCTTTTGTCATAATGGTGCAGTTTGGTGTGTGTTGCCACAGACATGTCATACTTTGACTTGTTGATATACTTCTAAGATAGAGATTTTGCTACACAGCTTTTCACTTCATTGTTTTTCACTTCACAGTTGCCTGTTAATTTATTAAAACCCTGTATGAAATATCTTCTCCCTTCTAAGTCATATATCCCCTTATAACTCAGTTATCTAACAAACATAATCATCACATGCAGCCATGGTTGCATGTCACATGTTTAAAATACATGCTCACCCCAAAACCCTTTTCCATAATGTTCACTAATAGGTCCTAAAATTTGTCGTAAACAAAGAATTTCTAAACCAGTGGCACCATAATATTCCACTATTACCATGAAAAATAATTGCTAGTTCAGTTCATTAAGTCATAGTCTCATTACCCTTGAAAAACTATGTTGGCAATGGCAAGCTCTCCAGATGTTGAAAGCTATAATGATAGAACAGCCGAAACTCTGATACACTGCTGGTGGGCGTGTAAATTGATTTGAACACTTGTGAAGACAGTTTGGCAATATCTAGTAAAGTTGAATGTATGTCTACTTTATGACCCACTAATTCCGTTTCTAGTTGTATACCCAAGAGAACGAAATATATTTAGAATAACAAATTTAAGAGTACTAGTATAATTATTATTTCTCTTACTAATTTTTAAAGTGCACATTATACTAATTATAGCCAATTTTCAGAAAGCCATTTCAAAGCATTTTGGCCACAAGACAGTACTAATTTATTAATTTTTCTAATTTAAATAATCTAATGATTAAAATTTAGCATATTTAAGACCAATGGAAGTATGGTTTATCAAACAAGTTCTTTCTCAGCTGATATTTAAGAGCTGATAGTCCCATGCTAGGAACTTTGCAGAATCTAAAGAAAATAGGAGACAAATCCCTTTTTTAAATAAATGTGTATCCTTTCATGGAAATTACCAAAAAAAAATTGATTCCATGGGAAAAAAATGATTTTTAGTACAAATAGAAGACTATATTCATAAGGAAGACTGAATATATAGAACAAGGAAGTCAGTATAGAATCCAAAAACTTCTCTTGTCCTTAAATACTCCAACTTAACAAATAATATTGTGATTCTCACACTTACTGTTTAAAAGATATTTTTTGAGTGCTAGATATTCCAGGCACTGTCTTAGTGTTGCTTTAGAGATCAGTGGCCCAAACATGTTTAGATGACTTCCCTCATCACCTAGAGAGTGAGGCAGGTAAAAATGAAAGTGAAATAAGTTAGTCAGTCAGTCCTGTCCGACTCTTCAGCCCCATGGATTGTAGCACCCCAGGCTCTTCTGTCCATGGAATTCTCCAGGCTAGAATACAGGAGTGGGTAGCCATTCCCTTCTCCAGGAGATCTTCCCAACCCAGGGATTGAACCTGTGTCTCTTATATTACAGATGGATTCTTTACTGTTTGAGCCACCAGGGAAGTCCCAGGTAATACATAGTAAACATAAAAAATACAACTTTATGGTATAATAGAAAGTGGTAAGTGCTATGGAAAAAGGGAAAAGTGGAGCAGAGGATGAAGGGCTGTGAAAGGGACAGGACTGCAGTTTTCATTATGGTAGTTAGAAAAGTCCTAGTTTGGAAAATGATATGTGACCAAGAACTTCAAAGAAGTAAGAAGGAAATACCTCCATTATCCATTCCCAATGGGCTTAAAGGGTGATAGAGGAATACACAGACCCATATCTGTAAGGAACAAAACCAAGAGTCTTCCAGAAGAACCACAGGGGTAAGCTAAACCGAACTTGGGATTGGGGGATTCATAAAGATGAGGACTGAGATAAAGCAGATAACCCAGGGGCAAAGATAGCATGTCTCATCAAAGTGAGAAAAAGAATTGTGTACTTAGATTTCCGTTTACTTCTGTGTTCCCCTCAATATAATTGAAGTTCTTGAGTAGGAAATGTTCTCTTTTTTCCCCATACCTAAATCCTATGAATGTGTGCCATTAAAATTGGTTAAATGAACCGGCAAATGGTGCTACATGACAGTTGAGCCTCATAAGCATAAATATAAAACATCATGCAAGTCTCTCAATTACCTGGTGTCTTAGCGTTATCAGAGTAGAACATACTTAACGGCAAGAATTATGTTTTACAACTTAGCATGAAAGAAATACGCTTGATTCCAGGAACCCGGCTATCAGAATATTACTGCGTTAACACTGGGTTTTTCAGAAACTTGCTTACAAGAATATTGGCTGCTTCTGGAAGCCTCGTCCATAAGAAATTTAGGGTAATTCTGGAATCTTGATCTCCATGCACCTTGGCCTACAGGAATCCTGCATGAGTCTGAAACGTTGTTCTCTGATAGGATTCTCATGTAATTCTGAATGCTTGATCAAAAGAATCTCATGTGGTTTGGGAAGGTTGGTTTATTGGATTTTGTGATTCTGAATTTTGGCTTGTTAGAATTTTATGCGAATCTAGAATTTTGGGTTGAAGAAATCTCGTCTAATTCTATGACCTTGGCCAATGAGAATCTTACGTGATACAGAATCCTGGCATATATAATAGCACAGCATTTCAGAACTTTGGCCAGTAAGAACTCGGTCTGAGCATGTAAGGGCTTTCCAGTTGGCTCTAGTGATAAAGAAGCTGCCTGCCAATGCAGGTTAGAGGTAACAGACACAGGTTCAGTCCCTGGGTTGGGAACATCCCCTGGGGTAGGGCATGGCAACCCACTCCAGTATTCTTGCCTGAAGAATCTTATGGACAAAGGAGCCTAGCAGGCTGCAGTCCATGGGATTGCACAGAGTCAGACAGGACTAAAGCGATTTAGCATGCACACATATATGAGCGTATAACTGGTGTGTAGCAACATGATGTGGTTTCAGAACTAGTTAGTTCAGAACTAACTTTAGTAGTTATGAAGTGTGATTGTGAAACCTTAAAAAAAAATAATTCTGTGTTACATATAGTGCTTATTCTACAAAAGACAAATTAAAGTAATACTTCCATTAACATGGTAAAAGTGAAAAGGAAAAGAATATCTCTACTCATTCTCATTGACTGAACCAAGTATCTACAAATATTAAATGATTCCCAAGGAGTATTAAATATTTTTGGAAGCTGAGCTGATTTTTAAACTGACCAAGACCATTATGTGTGCTTTATGAGAGCTTGACAAAATATGATTCATGTTTCAAGAAATGACAGTCTGGTGCATCGAAGTGAACAATAGAGGACAGCCTATTAAAACAAAATATTCGCTTTGAAAAAATAACCTTAATGTCAAAAATCACTGAGGGAAAAATTGGCATGTCATAGAAAGATTATATTTAAAGGGACATTTTTTAAAAGAAAAAAATCCTAACCACTATGGAGGATTCACTGAAACCTGAAATCTCTTGGAATTATTACCTAAGGTAACCATATTTTTATACTGTGATTAATTTCTTGTATAGCTGACATGCTGAGGGCAGAGGGTAGTAGTGGTAGCAGCAGCTATACTTTAAACGTCAAAAAAAGCAACGTGACTCTACTTATCAAAGAGTTGAACACGATTTAGTGACTGAACAATAACGAATCAATGAGTTAACCTAACAGCAATGACTCATAAGAACTGAACATTGAAGGAATGTTTTAGAAAGGAAATAAAAGCAAGGTCAAAATCCTACTCAACATTTTTTTACCGAATATCTCAGAAAGATTTTAACAAATATTGCGCCCCCCAGTGGTTGTTTTGAGTATTTTTTCTTTCTTTTTAAAACATTTCACATGAGCTCTCGATTTTGCAGCTTCATTATTGGTAACCCCAGGAAGGTTCACATTGCCTATAACTAGGAGGAACCTTGGGAGGCTGATTCAATTCGATTGCCCAATTTCATGCTTGCAGAAAGAATGATGCCAGGGATGAGAGAGTGCTTAGTATATGATGATGAAGTTCAGGCTCAACAAGATAGGTTCACAACAGGGCAGTCATCCATTATTCATCTGATTGCCAGACTGGAAGTAAAAGAAAAGCAGTGACATAATTACTCCAGATTCCCTAGACCTGGAGTACCAGTACAGCATAGCTATTAAGCAAAGCTGGTCTTTGGAATGATTGCAATGCATTGTTTTAAAGAGGAGAATCGCTGCTTTAGCAAATAAAAGAAGACTTAAGGATCATCCACAGACAAAAGGATGTTTCTGGAATCTGTTTTGCTTGCAGACAGAATGGAAGAGAGCACAGAAAGGAAGTTACTTGGTGAGAGAAGAAAACTAGGAGACTAGGATGGTGTTTCTGCTGGATCTCCAGCCAGCTTTGTGACCTTGGTCAGATTCCTTGGGCCTCAGCTTTCTCACCTGTGAAACAAAGGGTGTGGACTAGGCTGAGTGGTCCATGAATCCGGGATAGTGTCAGAGGCAAGAAATACCAGGATCCATCTCATACAAAAGAACCAAACTTATGAAAGCAAAATTAGCTAGTGATCCAAAAATGGAGAAGAACGGTGGCTGATATAGAATGCATATTCATCCTAACGCATTCAAAATCTAATATGAAAAACTGATAGAGACAGTTCTTTCCAGAAAGAAAAAAAATGAAACATATCTTTCTATCTCTGCATTTCCTCCACAGTAGCTTCTCCTTCTATCTCCTCTATCATCACCTTATTTTTTTCCCTACTTTCTGTTTCCGGTAACCATGGTGATGCTCCCTCCCAGCAACCTTCTTTGCAGCCGGCCTTTTTGGTGCACATGGAATTTTGCTCCATTCACTGATGCAGAGAGCTAGCAATGCTATAAAAATCTATTTATTAACATTTCCCCCCATCCCTTTTGTCCATGAAATAAATGCTGGGAATGATTTCATACTTAACCTCGCTACATAAGGGGCACTGTAAAACAGGGATATTCAACTGTTCATTTCAGTTGCTAACATAAAGGGGATACTGATTATGCCAGAGATTCAATTCCCTGTCTTGGTCCTGGGGGACTGTAAAGTCTCACTACTCAAGCTGGTTGCTACCTCTCTTTGCCTTTGTATGTGAAAGGAATAAAATAGATTGCCTCCAGAAATCACACATCAACCCTGGTTTCCTAATCCTCTTTGTTTTTGCTGCATTCTCCTTTGTAAGGAAACCATTGTCAAGGGCGTAATTATCACAGTTACAAGCGGATCAAATTTTCCATAAGAAAATATACATGATTGTGTGCATTTCTGTAATGAACCTATTTATTTGGACTATAAATAAGCAGTATGTGATACTCAGTTTTAAAACTATCGTAATTATCTGCCAATGACAAAACATCAAAGAATCTTTCTGATGTCATAAATGCAGATGATAAAAATTCTCATAAACTATCATTTAGTTATATCCAGTTTGTGGAGCCCAACTTATTTGTAATTCTCTATACCAGCAATTGATTTCTCTGTTTAAGCACTGTGTGTGTGTGTGTGTCTGGCATTAACACAAAGGAGAACAGATGATGACATTCATAGGCTTATAGACTCGACTCCTGGGGACACACTTGGATGGATGCAATTAAGATGCCTGTCAGGCATTTGATACCAGAAGCCCCTGTGCAAACCGCTAAATCATACGCCAGGACTGCATCTTATTGTCAGTGAATGATGGCGGCACCGGGTGGCTTGTCATCATTCTCGAAAATTCTGAGGCTAGTGAGCTCTCTCTCCCTCTCCCACTCGCCTTATTTTCCTTTTCGCCACTGCGGGGACTTTTTCTAATTTGCAGCTTCCCTTTCCCGACACACACAGACAGGAGCTGGTGGCTTGCAGACTGCGTCTGTCTGGAGCTAGAGAGCCTGAGCCAGACCGCGGAGATCATGTTCCGGGACAAGGATTCTGCTGCAGTTCTCAAAGGCTAGACTGGGGTGGTATCGCTGCATAGGCGCTGGTAATGGTTTGGGGTGTTTTTTTTTACATTTTATTGTGCTCTCTTTTTAATTCTTTTTCTTTTTTTCAAAGGATCTGCTTTTTGTGATCTCAAAGTGAAATGTTTTTAAATTCCTTACTGAGCTTCCTAAAAAAATCAAGTACTGCGTTTTTTTGTGCTACAGATCTCAAGACGTAGATTTCTTATCTGGATATAAAGAATGCTTTTGCTTACTGGTGAGTTACAGGTTTTATATTTAGTTAATAAATCTATACATGAATTTTTTTTCTTTTGTTTCGGTAGATCCTTCAGATTGTTGTCTCTAATCGAGGAAACATTGATTGGAAACTACTCATTCAGAAAATTAAAAGGTACCACATGTTTTGTTCGGGTGTTTAAATGAGGGAAAATCAGGGAGGATTTAGAATGTTTTATTTAACCTCTCTATGCTTGATATTTTATCCTTAAGCCTACGCTGATCATTGTCTATAGCATGTATGATTTGCCTTGCAGAGAATGCCATTATCCAAGGCTGTTTTGATTCTAAGATGTCTAAAGAATTGTGTTTTTTGTCTGTGTTGCAAGTTGTTAGCAAATATCAATATTTCTGGCTTTTTTGGGGATTTCTATCATTGTAACAACTTTAAAAATGTCCAAAATTCTCTCCGAATAAAAAATTAAATAACTTGAATTTAAGAGAAATATGCCAAGTAATGATTTTATCTGAAGGAATCTTGGTATTAAGTGATATTTTTTAAATGGCTAAATGAAATGGCTTGCCCTTCCCAGGTGGAATGAGCGCTAGAGACTCCCAGGAATGACTCAGTATTGTTGGGTTTTGCGAATAAAATATTTTAACTTCTTCACTGATGATTTAGTCTTTAGTACTGCATTATTTTAAAGGCTGAGGTTGTTCGTTATTGAAAGAACTGATTTTATATGTTTTATTTAGCATTGACAGCATAAGAAAGTAATCCTTCATCTTGTCATTAAAGCAGTTGAATCATTGATCCTGGGCCTTATGCCTTCCACTAAAAATATGAATTTTCAAATTCAGCATCAGGATATATATTGATTGGAGATACCAATTATGGGTATTACCTTTTCCTTAATTCTTTAAGATGAGCTTTGACTTGAACGTATATTCATGTTGATAAAACCAGTGTTTGTAATTTGCCTTTTAAAAAATGGAAGACATTTTCTGTCTTGCTGAGAAGATCAATACATCTTTTAAATCTTTCCTTGGTATTCACATAGGATTTCTCCATAAGACTTACCAGTCCAAAATATTTTTTAAAGGAGGGTTCTTTTTTTTAATGTACTTAAAAATGGCTAATGTTTAACTACTGATGTTGAAATACCAGAAGTATGCAAGTGTACACCTGTGACTGTGAATATTTGTGGCAGTTGAAGGAGATAAATGTCCTTGTTTAATTTTCTCTGCAGTGTGTAATTATGAGAACTTTATTAATTCCACAATCACTTATTGAGAGCCTTGCTGCTGTGGGTAGCTATTGTGGGAGAGAGGGAAGGGCAGATGCCACTGTCAGCCCCTTCCAGAGTGTAGGCACCATCACAATATTTTTGCACAGAAGAATGAATTCATTAAAATAAATCAGTGTGTTCTACAAAAAGGAAATTGCATTATTTCAGATAGTGAACAAAATCTAATAGACTTGTCTCAGAAATATATGAAATAGATTGCATTTTTTCCTCAGAAATTTCTCAGTGGAATCATGTATGAAATACCCAAACAGGACTGACTATTCCTCCTGGATATTGTAAAACCCTTAGGACCATTCTCTCTTTGTTGGTTTCAGTCAGAGTGAGTGAAAACATCTCATATTTGGTGAAAAAAGAATCTATCTGGTATTTGCCCATCTAACTAAATATCTATAGTTTATATTTCAAGTGAGAATCTGTTTCCTGATCTTCAGACTCTTTTAGTTACTCACTATATTAATTTTGAACTTTGGGGTATTTACGTGAATTAAAAAAGGTTGAAGCTACTATTTAGCCACTAAAAAAATGTATTCATTATATTGTCAATATGCATTAATCAGCTCTGTTTCGATTTTTATCTGTGTATGGGAGAGGTGATGTGTTACCTCACAAATCCTCATAGATTCTTATATCTTCTAGAACCATTTTAAAATTCATCTTGGGGTATGTTGATAGATTTTGGGTAGTAAATCAAAGTTTATTCAAATAGTCTGTTACATTGTCAAATCAAAATAGAATTTGGCTACTGGACACTAAGAGAGTCAGGGACCTGTATCACGGTTTTTCTAATCAATATCGTCTTGACGTGAGTTAATTCCTTTGCTGATTTGTTTTTCACTCGTACCTTCAGCATGTAGAATAGTCCCTGAACCACAGCAGAAATTCAATAAATATTTATTTAATTATGCGATGGATAAATGACTCGTCAATATTTTCTCCCGTTACTTTTTTGTTCTCATTTTTCATGAGATAACAGACTGTAAAACCGACATTTTGTACTTTTTTTTCAGTTACCCCTAAAATTAATAAAAATCCATTAAACAATTAATGCCAGGTAGAAAAGCAGGCAAACCATGTGTAAAAAATTTCTTCAGGCTATATGCAAAAGTATCTTTTTTTTCTGGGTTAAGGTTAAGATGGAAAGAATTTTTGAAATGTCCCCTTTCACTTTCACCAGCTAGGGTGCTAAACTGCAGCATGAGTCTTGCTTTCTGGATGCTTCCTAAATACTATTCCCAGGCTTGGCATTATTTACTGCTCTTCATGTCTTCAGCCAAAATTTTGCTGCCGCAGACGGAGGTTGAGGGGGGATGCTCACTCTCTCTCTCAGTGTAATGCTAAGAATGATGTCATAGTCTTCTTAAATGCTTGCTTGCTTATTAAGGACTACTAAGTATGACATCACTTTATATATATATGCTTATATACGTGTATATAATCTGTAAGGAAAGTTCTAGAAACATAATAGCTTTAGGGAATGCTATATTTTCTTGTCACTTACTTTTATTAGTAAAACTATAATTTTTGTTATTAACTACGTGTTAGATAATATCGTAAGCCCTTAAGGTATGTTATTACATTTTAACTCTCCCTACAACTCTGGGAGTTGGATATGGTCTCCATGTTATGAATGAACCGAGATTCCAATTGGGTAATCCACACGAGTCTGGCCCAAAGTCCTTCATATTAACCACAGAATGCTTCATTTCTTTCTGGTAGATTTTTTTGGCTCATAATCATTATTTTAATATTTTAGTATGCACACAAAATATATGTTACTGAAATAAGGTTAAAAGAGTATCCTTGTAGATTCTTGTTTTTATATATTAGGTAGGAGTGAATGCATCTTCAAGTACTCCACTGTAATGTTCAAACTCTGGTATATTTTCTATTTTTAATATAAACTCTGGTATATTTTCTATTTTATACTTAACCTGAGGATTTTTATTCTTGGAGGATGTCAGATAAATTAGAGAATTTTGAAATAAGTGCATAAAGCATCTCCTATGTCATTACAGTGAAGTCATATTACTGAATTGCATCATCTATATAAGAAAATCAGCCAGAAAAATTCAAGTACTAACTAGGATAAGTGATTCCATATCTTGCAAAGGCTCTTTTTAATTGAAATAATAGTAGAAGTTTCAAATGGCCAAAACCACAGATCTGCATTAGGGTGCTGTCCTCGGAATGTATGTAACAGAACACCTTTTGGGCTCAGTCGGGCGCAGCAGATTAAAACCAGAAAGTAGCATCCAGGCTCATTAGTACCATCGGAGACACATGAATGATTTCTTAAGGGACTTTATTGCAGGGCAGGATTGCTAACAATTGAGCAGAGACACAACAGTGGAGGATGACTTTTGAGGTGGGGCTTAGGGATGAACAGATGGATTCAAGGGAGAGATAACGCCTAGAGGAGCTCCAGAAAGAACAAACAAACTTAGCAAAGGGACTGCAGAAAGTGAACATGCAAGGAAAGCACAGATTGATCTCATTCATCTTCTAGAATGCAGGGCAGAAGAAGGGGGATCTTGGAAGATAAGGACGGAAATGTACATGAGTACTGTTAGGTTGTACCATACGAAATGCCTAGTATTTTACTCTCTTTGGCTACAAAATAAAAATTTCATTCAGCTCAATCAAATACATTGAAAAATGACTGTAAGTGCCAAGTCTAGGAAATGTTTTCAGTATTCACTGAAAAGCTATGGACTATGTTTTGAATAAGAGACCACAGTGACCTGCACTATATTTTCAGAGGACTTACTTTATAGCTCTGTATATGACAGGGTTGTGTGTGAGAACATACTGAAGAAAGCATCACTTTGGAAGCTGTCATGGGATAATCCAGGAAAAAATAAAGGCTCCAAGAGAGTGTTGACAGTGGGCATTAAAAAAAGAGGTCATGAAAATGAAAGATGTTTCTGGGCTCAGATTCATACACTGAGAATAGCAAAGCCTGGATTGGTAGGAGGAGTGAAAAGCAAAAGGATTCATGGTAACTCTACCATTTGAATTCGGCAATCGGAAAAATGAAGGGGAGAAAGGTAGGTAAGAGCTGTTTGTGGAAAGACCTTTCCTTTTATTTTTATTGCATCCTAGTCTGTAACAGACAGTCTAGTACATAGTAGACAGCCAGTACATGCTGACTGAATGATGAGAGAGTGAATATGGAGAGCCCAGTTTAGGCCATGAAGGTGGAGGTGGGTGGACTGGTCCAGTAAATTGCAGGACATGTAGATCCAAAGCTGAGAAGATAAATCAGGGAAGTAGGATGTGAATGATGTTGTCAGGAAAGATAAGAAGAGGGCCAGAGAGGAAACTCTTGATAGCATTCACATTTAGGATACAGAATGAGGGATGGAATGACAAAATTAAAGGAAGTTTGTTTTTAAGCAAAGAAAAATACAGTTTTAAGTAATAAAAAACAAGGCTAAAGTGCAAATTCTTCAGAGAAACTGAAGAATGAAAATAAAAGACTGCTGAACTTACTATTTCAAGTTATGTTTTCTATTATAAACAGCAGTAAATCTGTATTTTCTAAAATTTAGAAGAGTATAAGGAAGGAAATAGTAGCCATCCATAACTACACAAGCCAGAGATTATGGTTGACACTTTCCTAACCTTTTAGCTTATTTCTTTTCATCTGCTGTATTTACATTTACATAATGACGTGAGTCTGAGTGAACTCCGAGAGTTGGTGATGGACAGGGAGGCCTGGCGTGCTGCGATTCATGGGGCCGCAAGAGTGACTGAGCGACTGAACTGAACTGAACTGAATGAGGATTAGAACAATACAGTTTGAAACCTGCATGTTTTCTCAGTCATCTCACCACATTTTTCCACCTGCATAATATTCTATCCCATAGACATTGAACACATTTATTCCCCATTGTTCTTAATTTTTCACTGTCATCGCAATTCTGCAGTAGGATACTTTGTATATCCCTCTTACAGGATATTTCAAGTGATTTCCAATGGATATTTCCTAACAGCAGAATCACTGTATTCTAAATTGTCAAATTCCTGGTCAGATATAATTTGCCGGTTTCAAAATTAGCCCCAGCTTTACTCCAAGAAAAGGAATCTAAAATTACATTAGCACCTGCCATGTGCCAGCCTCTGTGACAGGAACTTTAATTATCACAGTGACTCCAGTGTGGATTCTTAGATATCCACTTAGAAAATGAAGGGCCAGGGACTAAGGACAACCACCCAGGTTTAGCACCAATTTTGAATTGGGTCTGACTCAGACCAATCAAACTATGGGGACAGAAGCAAGATCTGGAGAAGAGGATAAGTAAATAAGGATATGAAAGTAATAGAAAACATGCTTAAGAAGACCAGGGTTCAAAGGAAAGAGAATAGAGTATATAAGGCACAGAGGCTGGTGACTTCCCCCTCCTCTTGCTAACAGGGGAAGTCCTAAACTGAAAGGAGGGGGCAGATAGAGATAGCGGGGTGAGGCGGGGGGAGGGTGCTCTGTTTGGAAGCAGGAGAAGGACACATTTAAGGAGCAGGGTCTTAGTGGAAGGGAGATAGAGAGTGTAGACAAGGATATGGCCTTGGTAGGCAAAATTCATCTTCCCTACAGATGAAAATGGAGCAGAAGAAAGTGAGAGTTTCTAGTGGTAAAGGGAAGATATGGGGACCTTACATATCATCCAGACTTTATCTCAGACGGGAGGAAAATTTACTTATTCATTCAGTGAATGTTTATTGAGCATCAATTTCATGCCCTTTTCCTGCCCTAATGGACGTTTCTTTCTAGACAGGGGAAATAATCAGTGGATAAGCAAAATTAAAGGATTACCGAGTCAGTCATATAGAGAATGGGTAATCAGGTATAAGAGTAGATACTGGGAGGTAAACTTCTCAAACTTTACAGCAGAGTCAAATCAACTGAGAATCTTATGAAAATAAAGATTCAAATCAGTGGGTCCAAGGAGGGGCCTGAGATTATATATTTTAACCAGCTCCCAGGTGATGTTGGGATTCCCAGGTGGCTCACCGGTAAAGAATCTGCTTACCAGTGCAGGAGACATGGGTTTATTCCCTAGGTCAGGAAGATCCCCTAGAGTAGGGCATGGCAACCCACTCCAGTATTCTTGCCTGGAGAATCCCATGGACAGAGGAGCCTAGTGGGCTACACTCCATGGGGTCTCAAAGGAATCAGACATGACTTAGTGACTAAACAACAGGTAATGTTGATGCTGCTGAACTGTGGACCATGCTTTGATTAGCAAGAGGTTAGATGGCAAATGTCCAGACACTCCCACCGCCCCCCAAAAACTTGCAGAATAACTGGAGCTGTTGTTATGAGCAAGTCAAATGTGAGTCCTTCTCTTCGTGCAGTAGCACTGCAAACTTAAAAGCCTCTTTGATGATGTAAGAGAGATTTGTTCCTTTTAACTTCTAAACTTTTTCAATTTCAGCCAGTTACTTTATGAAAGATCCATTAAACCAGTCCTAATGAGCTACTGACATTTCCTTCTTTCTGCCCATGCTCAATGCTTATTATGCTGTATAATGAATTCTTGTGGCTCTGGTTTGGGGATGTGATTGCATATAACCGTGGGCTAGTTTCTTAATTCCAGTTCTGTTCCCTGCTTCATAATTTCTTTGGACTCTTAACCTCTTCTCTGCCTGAATGTTCAGCACCATCCTGGCCTGCTAAATTCTCTGATCTGTTAGCACTTCACATCCCTTATGTTCCTCTGTGCTGAGTAGCAAAGCTTCCCAATTTTCACATCCCATCTTCTTGCCACCCATACCCTAACAAGTTTTGGAGGACTGTGCATAGTCACAGGAGGCTATTGAAGATAGTCTCTAATTTCAAGAATACATATTTTTCCAACATAATCATCTCCCTTTGGAGGACTGTTTTGGTTGGTGACAGCAACCTGCATTCCTCTGAAGGAGGGATGCACGTATTGGTAGACGATGTTTAGAGGGGCTGTGTTCACAAGAAGTCTTGACAGACTCCATCTTGAGGGATGTTATCTTTCAGCCTCCACTGCTAGGCTCTCAATGCTCCCTTATAGCTGCAAGAGCACAGGTGCCTTTACTTGTTTGATTCCTTGCACAGCACACTTTTCAGCTATGAAATAATTAGGCAGGTTTAGTCACTAAGTTGTGTCTGACTTGTGACTCTGTGGACTATAGACCGCCTGGCTCCTCTGTCCATGAGATTTCCCAGGCAAGAATACTGGAATGGGTTGCCATTTCATTCTCCAAAGGATCTTCCCAACCCAGGGTTGAACCCAGGTCTCCTGCATTGCAGGCAGACTCTACCAACTGAACCACCAGGGAAGCCGCATGAAATAATTAAGAAAATAACAAATCAAATAAATACAGCATTTCATTAAGAAAAAAAAAACTTGAGTGCCTATTAAACATTTGTGATGTCCTCATACTTACTAGCATTTATCCTTTGCTAAAAAGGCTGTTTCTATCTCTAAGTAAGTCATGCCGTGACCAGATCTTTAGACCTAGCCACTGTCATTCTGTAATTCAGTGCTTACTTTAACAGCCAAATAGGCAAGAGCAGTGCCGTTAGTGGTTTTAAATAGAAAATTCCAGTGAAATATAAAATTTGTTTTCATATGAACAGAAATCAACTTAGATAGAAAAATCTTTTAAAGGAGAAAACTTGGGGAAAATCCTTGAGGAAAGGGACCATGTCTTAAGACCTCTTATTGCTTCTTAGTCTTCCTTGCTGTCTACACAGAAAATGCCCTTAATAATATGCCATATTGAAGCTAAGAAAATGAGCATGTATGTGAAACTCAAGTCTTTCTATAATGGACAGTGTTGGTCTTCTGTGCATAATCAAACTGGGGTGGTAAAATTCCAGGTTTAAATACTGTTTTTATGCTCTTTTGTCATCCATTCAGTTGATAAGAGTCTTGGGGTATACAGGATAATCTTTGGTGTTTCTGACACAAACTCTTCCTCTCCCACCACCACCCACCTCCCAAGTCTGAATCAGTCTTCAGTTTTTGTGGATTCCATTTGGATCTGCCTCAGATGGTTTGAATTAACCTTTCTTCAGATTCTCTCTGGTGTTAATGACTCTGGATTATGACCATTTAAACCAGCGGAAGTACATTGATCCATGTCTGGCAATTGTTAAAGCGAAGCTACTTCATTTAACAGATTATGGTCAAAAGATAGTTCTTTGCATTGTGTAGCAGCTTGGGAAATGATGTTTCTTTTCAGGAAGATCATATGTTTTATTTACAAGGTGAATATTAGCACTTAGTTTCCTTTAAAAATATTCTCCCTTTGCACTGTAGAATTTTCTCATGGTAAGAGTTCATGGTTACGTAGAGAGAATAAGGGGCGACGCACAGGCACTTAGGACTCCTCTCACAAAGTGCCTAAGAGCAACTGGCCAGCACAATTTTGACCATAGCCGCAGATGAATTTGTGATATTCTAGAATCTTAAAATGCACAGCTTCACTGCTGATACTTTAAATAATTGAGGACAGAAATTCCTAAAATGACTGACTTTCCAAGAATTTCACTGATACTCGAGGAAATATGAGATCTAACAATGAAAAAATTTAAACAAACACTCATGGTCCTGACTAATTCATTTACTCTGGTCCACTGCTGTACTTTTCCACTGTAAGATGGTAAATAGTCCAGTAAATCAAAGGGATATGATAATTAGTATATATAGTATATAACTTAATATGTGCTTGCATTTTTCTTTCTACTCTGTATGTTTTGCTCACAAAAAGACCCAGGATATAGACTTTGGATCATAAAATTGTTATATAATGTGACCAGCTAAGAAGTTGCATTTAGATCTTTTAAAAAATCAGTACCTCTTTTCAAATGACACAAAGCATTTTCCAATACATGGCATCCCAAAACTCACAACAGTCTTTGGGGTGAGAATATCAGGTCTTGTTATATTTATGAATTACAGATGAGAAAACTGAAGTTGGAAGAATGCAACGAGCTTCCCAAGTCAGTCCACTAAAAAAATAGTGAAGGTGGGATCTTACCTTTGTTCTGTCCCCAAAACCTTTACTTTCTACTGCTCTGTAGCCAAAACAGAAAAATTAGTGGATTGTCCTAAACCTATACTCTTTTAATAATGGCCTGACTTGACTGCTAAAATAAAAAGCCCATTCCAAGTTAGTTGTGACCTCCACTCAGTGGATTGCCTGCCCTGCCAAAGGACTCCTGCCCTTTAGAATCCTGGATGAGCTTGGCATGGAGCTCAGTAAATATTAGTTATTTACTGAGTACTATTTACTAGCTATTTACCGAGTATGTATTTAAATACTAGTTATTTATAAAAACAGTTATTACTGAAATGGTTTTAAACTTTTCAGTGTGAAAGGGAGATAAGTCTAAATATATCACAGAATATGTAATTTTATTTACTTAAAAAGCATGTGATAGAGGAGGGATAGATGAATAAAAATTCATTGTTTAATTCTAAGTTTCACAGAATTTTAGTCAAGGGGTAGACAACTCAGCAAGAACCTAAGATCACAAAGAAAATGATTAAAGTTTCAGAAAATCACATCTATGTGATGTTTCAGGGTGTTTCAACTTAACCAGACACATCGCTTGAGCATCCAAGGTCTACACTGACTCCTCCACATCCCTCACTATCCTTGGCACACACTCTTCAATTTTTTAATTATTTATTTTTAATCATATGTTGATTTCCCAGAATTTTTTCCTCATTCTCTGATTGGTGCTTTTCTGTAATTCGTTTTTGGAAGGAAGTTTATTTATGGAATATTCTTTTACATCTCTCTCAGAAAGATACCTATAAAATTCTCTTTTGTTCCCTGAATCATTTCTAGTTCTCCAGGAGTTACTTTTTAAAGTATTTTTCTTACTCATGGCACTGTTTTTTCTCAAATGTCTTGATTTGAAAGGTTTTTGTTTGTTTTAAATGAATGAAGAACTAGGCTGAGGATCTTGCTGCTGCTGCTGAATCGCTTCAGTCGTGTCCGACTCTGTGCGACCCCATAGACGGCAGCCTGCCAGGCAAGAACACTGGAGTGGGTTGCCATTTCCTTCTCCAATGCATGAAAGTGAAAAGGGAAAGTGAAGTCACTCAGTCGTGTCCGACTCTTTGCTACCCCATGGACTGCAGCCTACCAGGCTACTCTGCCCATGGGATTTCCCAGGCAGGAGTACTGGAGTGGGTTGCCATTGCCTTCTCCTAGGCTGAGGATCTTAGGCAGCTAATTATAAGTTTCCTCTGCAGTTGTGCAGATCTGTATTCCCACTCACTGTGAGGGCTGACTGCAAGTTTTGGGCAAGTGAACAGAGTCAAGTGACAGACTCCCAGGAAGAGCATGGAGGTGGAACCAGTGAGTGAGCTGCTTAGGGTACCCACAGTTCCACAGTGGTGTTTCAGTTTTGCATGGATTTATGCATATCAGAACTGTTTGTAAGACTGTTCACCCACTTTCATTAAAGACTAGTTTTTATTTTTACTGTTGGGGAGCAAAAGCATCTTCTGTCAGCTGAATATGTACTAGCAAAGGAGAAGAGAAAGGATCTCAATTGTTTCAATACATTTCTGCATGATATTGGTTTCACAGCCCCCTTGGACTCTATTTTCAGCCTCGAGTTTCAGGTTTCCTCGGCATAGACATGAATTTCTAGCAGCAGTTTCCCTGGTGTTTTTTCTCTTTCTGTCTCAGCCTACCTGCTTTCTGACTTCTAGAATATTTCCGAATTCTTGTTAGAGTTATATTATTTTTCAACATTTTTACCATTTTAAAGGAGAAACGGGATGTGATAATTCTTCCCTCACTGATCATATATAATTTTTCTTACTCTGAATTTTCACAACATCAGTATGTGTTTACATTGCACTTTTGTTTTTACACTAGTTACATTGTCCTGCATTTACTATTTACTAGCTAATAGAAATATTGTTTCCCTTTTGGGGGGCTTTTTTTTCTATAAAATAAAGGTGCTGTTTGATTTTCAGGGTTCAGATGGAATGTATAACACATATCAAAAGCTATAAAGTGGAAAATAAATATAAACTATCTTTGTCATGGATCCAGAGTAACAAATAAATCCAACCTCCCTACCCAATAGAAATTGCAAGGTGATACCCAGAAGATACTAGAACTAAAATGCTATATGCAATTCAAAAGAACCAAAAATTATGTGTTAGTAGCAATATTAATATAAGCAATTTTTCATGGATATATTTTTTTACCTAATGGAAAGACAAAGATAAAAGCAGACCAAGAATGTAGTGGGTATAATACAGTTAAAATAAATGTAAGTTTAGGTTTAGCATAGAATATACAACTTAATGTTATATGATCATTTTGGTTGGTAAAATTAAGAATGTGAATATTTAGGTAATAATGAATATAATATAATACAGTTAATTAGCTGTCACAAAAATATTATTTCATATGGGTTCAGTTCATTGAAGATTTTCTTCTCTCTCAGAGAGGTTGGGTGGGACTTGAAGCTCCTAAGAAAAGGAAAAAATTTTTAATAACAATAATAGTAGAGTGGCTTAATTATAAAAATTGAAAAAATATTAAGACAAAATTAAATGTAGAAAGAAAGAGTCACAGCGATCTTTGACATCAACATACTAGGAACCATTTGTGGAAAATTGATAAAAGGGATATTTTTTCCTAAATTATTAATACTTAAGCCCAGAATCTTATCGATAAACTTTATTATTAGAAACAAACTGAGAACACATCAAACAGACAAAACATATGATAATGTGAAAGTATGCAGAGTGATGCATATAGGACGTGCTATCTGACTGCTATTAATTCTCATTTTCTGCATGCAATTATTATTCAAAAGTTGAATGTCTGTAGAGGATAAGTCACCAGCCATAGTTAAACGTTAATGGATCCAGTGACATAATTTAAATTCAAGGTCTCATTCAAAGGAATGTGAATAAAATGCATTTGTTTGGGTTTTTATGGCCACTATTAAAAGTAAAGGAAATGAAACCATAAGCAACTATGTTCAAATATTGGCATAGCTGAATCAGCTTTGTGGCAGTACAAAACCATAGTTATTGAAGGGGACGCTCTGTTTAACTTACCCAGCCCATCTAGATTGTAGTTGAGGTTAAAAAATGTACTTGGCAACTTCGGTAAAATGCAGAGTGCTATTTCAAAGTGAGTTCATTTTGATGTGGTTCAATTTTCTGTTGTTTTAAAAGCCTGGTACAATTTACACATTTTATTTTTTTTTCCTAAGCCATACCTAAGACCTTAGCTCATAATTAATGTGGCACAGATTACCTTTGCTGTCAACATCAATTATTTCTTTCTTCCTCAATAATAATAGAACCCCAACATTTTAGATCACACGGCCATTCAGAATAGGACCCAGAATTCCAGTCTTGTGTATATGTCTAACTATATGACTAATTTCTGGCCAGTGAGATATGAACAAAAGTCGTTTGGGAAATAATTGCTTCAAAGGAAACAGTGCTCTTCGTCACTCCTTCTTCCTTGCTGCTGGTGGGAATTCAGACCCAATGGCCAGACTTTCAGCAGCCATTTTGAAAATGAAATCATCTTGTCATGAATTTTCATTTCAGTTAAGCCACTGTTATTTGGAGTTTTCTCATTAGCTATAGCCTACCATATTCATCATTTGTATAACAACTTCACAGTCTTATATTTACTTTCAAAGGCTCTGAAATGTCATTTTAGCAAGTATTATTGTCTATAAAATTGTTACCTAAAGTATAATGGTTCAATCAGTTACTAAGTCCCATCAGTTCTACTTCCTAAACATTTTTCAAATCCGTCCATTTTTCTATGCCCAAAGACTATTAGGTAATCTCCCATCATCTCAGATCTTGACAACCGTGACAACTTCCTGCATCAACACTTGCTCTATACAAGTCATTATACACCTAGTAACTGGATGTATCTTATAACAATCAATATAATCATGATATGCCTGTATTTAAAACCATAGTGTTCATAAGAATAGAGTCAGCAGTCTATAAAGGCCATCCATGATCTGTCCTCTTCCTGATTCTCTAGCTGGTCCTGAGTTTGTTGCCATGGGGTTATTGCACACATTTTTTTTTTCTCTTGCCTGAAGCACTCATACCCTTCACTTCCCGTTCCTCTCTTGTTTCCTCTGCCCCTCTGCTTACTCAAGTCCTGCTCATTAGTTAGGTCTCAGATGTTATGATTTAGACTTAAGCCATTCCCCAGCCTCTGGACTAATTCAGGCCTGAGTATTGCATACTCCCATAACACTCAACATTTCTCCCACTTATATTTATCCACTGATGCATATCTGACCCACAAGACTAGAACCTCCATGAGTGTCTCTCCCATTCCAGAACCCACTGAAAGAACCAGGACAGAGTGTGTGCTCAGAGGACAATGTTAACTGACAGACTGACCCTTTGAATCCTTTTCCCTAAAAAGCTTAGCTAACTAACATGTGAACCAGAGTTTCACTTACCAAAACCCCATCCATTCTGAGTCATCCAAGCCATGTATGTGCGCTCTCCTTTTAATTATTTTTTTCTCCTCTTAGCCATTTTTTTTTAAAAGACTATTTTTTAAGAGCAGTTTTAGGTTTACAACAGGGGACTTCCCTGGTGTCTCAGACCTCAGACGGTTAAGTATCTGCCTACAATGTGGGAGGCCCGGGGTTCAATCCCTGGGTTGGGAAGATCTCCTGGAGAAGGAAATGGCAACCCACTCCAGTATTCCTGCCTGGAGTATCCCATGGATGGAGGAGCCTGATAGGCTACAGTCCATGGGGTCACAAAGAGTAGGACACGACTGAGTGACTTCACTTTCACTTTAGGTTTACAACAAAATTGAAAGGGAGGCACAGAGCTTTCCTATATAGGTTCCCCCCTGCCCCCCCCCCACACACAGTTCCTCCATTTTCAGCTTACTAAAAAGTAGTATGCTTTTTAGTAAGGGTGAATATTGACACACATAGTCACCCAAGGTCCGTAGTTTTCATCCTTAAGGTTCACTGTTGGTGTTGTGCATTCAATGAGTTTGATAAATATATAATGATATATATGTATCATTATAGTATCATACAGAGCATTGTCACAGGCCTGAAAAACCCTATTCTCCATCTATTCATCTCCCCTTCCTACTAATAATTACTTTTCTTGAGATCATATACTAGACTTTAATTATAGTTATGTGTTTACAGAATTCTAAATTACTATGTATGAACACATTATAGAAAATATGAAGCCTTAAAAAGTTTCTTTTTAATAATAACACCCTCTATTTAAAAAGCTATTTATTATAATTGCCTTCATCCCAACAGAGGAGAAATTTCTGGAGGCTATGGCTATTATTGCTTTTTGCAAGCAGAATGTCTGGCACATAAAAGGCATTTAACAAATGCTAGGTTATAATGTAGGGAAATAAGTACAGACTTTGAAGTTAGATACCCTTGGGTTCAAATTCTGGATCCGGCCCTTATCAGCTATGAGAAACTGAGAACTCATCAAGCCTCAGTTGTATGCAACAGGAATGATAATAACAACCTCATTAGGATATTGTAGGAATTAATGAAGATAATTTACATAGCAGAAGCTCTGTAATTGCTCATATTTGATTATTATGACTTTCCAAGTTTATATTTCTCCACCCCTTTCTTAACAGACACAGCAGATTCTCAGTAGTTTATGTTGTTGATGCTGTGATCAAATTGGCTAAAGACAAAACCTGACACTAAATAAAAGATAAGATTTACAAAAGGAGCAAGATTTACTGTGTGCCTCTCCTCTGTTCTGCCTACCCCACCAACACAAAAAAAGATACTGTCAGGTGAAAAGCAGCAAGACAAAAAGTGGAATTATTTTAAACCACCCAAGGTCACCAGAAAAGCCTGTAAATTCTATACATTCTAAATTATACCACCTGAGGCACTCTGCTCTTAAGGAGAGAAGCTGGCTTGGGGAGATGTTAGGAGTTCCAGCTGTCTCCATTGAGGCTTATCTGCAATGCAGATTTTTCGGAGCCTTTCCTAGCTATTTCAGCCTCCAGACCTACCAGCTGCTCTCACTCCTCCCAGATGGCTTAATAGGATTTATCTGCTCTACAACCTGCTTCTGGGGTCATTCACCACCAGAAGCAGTTCTGGATAGATTTTTTTCGCTCCGAATCTGCAACAAAATCCCATACCAGTCTCCAGAGTTACCAGGGTCCTTTATTGCCTGATTCAAAGGAAGGTGACTTATTGAGTAATTATTTTCCACTCTACCTCTGCTCTCATAGATGTGATCTTTTACAGGAGCTGTCTATCAGCCCCTGTTGCAGAATCAAAAGTGACACATCTCCTTGTGGGGCCGGTGGAACCAAGACAACATGGGTGAGCTTGGAGGCTGGTGCCTGGAATTTGCAGGCTTCCCTAGGTGTTAGCTATGAGGGATTTTCTCATGGCTCAGTCGGTAGAGAATCTACCTGAGGATTCAATGCAGGAGACCTGGGTTTGGTTCCTGGGTTGAGAAGATCCCCTAGAGAAGGAAATGGCAACCCACTCCAGTATTCTTGCCTGTGAAATCCCATGGACAAAGGTGCCTGGTAGGCTATAGTCCGTGAAGTCCCAAGAGTCAGACATGCCTTAGCAACTAAACCATCATCCCCTAGATGTTAGTAGGCTTCCCAGGTGTCACTAGTGGTAAAGAACCCACCTACTAATGCAGAAAAACACATAAGATTCGTGGGTTCAACCCCTGTGGAGAAAGAAATGGCAACCCACTCCAGCATTCTTGCCTGGAGAATTCCATGGACAGAGAAGCCTGATGGGATACAAGTCCCTGGGGTTGCAAAGAGTTGGAGAATACTGAGCAAAGTAAGTGTTGGTTCTGCTGGGGCTGACCTGATTGCAAATGCTGCACTGTGGCTTCTCTCAGGGGTCCATCGGTTAAACCAGGATTGTGATTATGTAGCCCTTCCTGGAAGTTCAGGTTGTGCTTAATTTGCGTGCACAGATTCATGCTCAGTTTTTTTTTATGACTAGCAAGCATATTATTGAGAGACTAATAGCTCATGTCAGTTCAGGTTTAAGCATCTGGGGGAATAGATTTCTCAACAGTAAGTTTCAATCATACTTGACTCAGAGTTGTTATGAGGCATAAAGGTCACATTGATTGTGAAGTACCTTGCAAGACTGTGACATAGTTCAGTTCAGTTGCTCAGTCCTGTCCGACACTTTGCGACTCCATGGACTGCAACACGTTAGGCCTCCCTGTCCATCACCAACTCCCAGAGTTTACCCAAGCGCATGGCCATTGAGTTGGTGATGCATCCAACCATCTCATCCTCTGTCGTCCCCTTCTCCTACTGCCTTCAATCTTTCCCAGCATCAGGGTCTTTTCAAATCAGTCAACTCTTCGCATGAGGTGGCCAAAGGACTGGAGTTTCAGCTTTAGCATCAGTCCTTCCAATGAATATTCAGGACTGATTTCATTTAGGATGGACTGGTTGGATCTCCTTGCAGTCCAAGGGACTCTCAAGAGTCTTCTCCAGCACCACAGTTCAAAAGCATCAATTCTTTGATGCTCTGCTTTCTTCACAGTCCAACTCTCACATCCATACATGACTACTGGAAAAACCATAGCCTTGACTAGACGGACCTTTTTTGGCAAAGTAATGTCTCTGCTTTTTAATATGCTGTCTAGGTTGATCATAACTTTCCTTCCAGGGAGTAAGCGTCTATTAATTTTATGGCTGCAGTCACCATTTGCAGTGATTTTGGAGCCCGAAAAAATAGAGTCTGCCGCTGTTTCCAATGTTTCTCAATCTATTTGCCATGAAGTGATGGGACCGGATGTCAAATTTTAATTTTTAAAGACTTAGGCTTTGTATCTATAAATTAAAATTAGGTTAGAAAACAGACCTCCTACTTAGTGATATTTCTACTGCATGTTCTTAGTTATGGTCAATAAATGGAAGCTGGTATTCCAGTTGTTTTTACTTATATTTACAGTTAGTGACAAACACTAGTTATAGTTTGTCAATTAATCTGTTCCAGTTCTCCCTCTTGTTTTCTTTCTTTTATTTTTTGTCGAAATAATGTAGGATTTCATTTTTGGACCATTTTTCTAAAGAGTTATTCTTTGTTCTTTTTAGGTTTGACTCTGACTATGTTTCATGTCAGGAAAATAAATTTTTGAATCTAGAGGGGAAACGCTATTTATTTTCATGAGATACTTGATATTCCTTCACACGTAAAATATTGTTTTTTAAAAATGTGGATAAATATTTATTATTTACAAGGAGAATTTTATAGATTATATCCAAAATACAATGACCTTGTAAATTAATATGCTGTAGAGATTTGCTCCTGGGAGTTTAATTTTTTTATGTCTTTTCACCCGTTTGTTGCTAATGACTTACCAAGTATGTAATGCAAGAAACACTGATGTATTCTGGGTTTCATCAAAAATGGTTCTTAAGTTTCCTGTGAATCAGTTCTGGAAGGTTGAGTCTCCTTTGACAGGAAATGTATTTTTCTGTTAAGACCTAGAAATAAGAAAGGATAAGGGATATTCAGCATCTTGGTCCTCTAAATTTTAATTTTCAAAGACGCTTTTTATTTATAAACTAAAATTATTGTAAAACAGACTCTCTGCTTAATGGCATTTCAGGAAAGGGGTTGTTTACTTATGTGATGTGCATAAACTCTTCCAAGCTTTAAGGTTCAGCTTCATAAATTCCTCTATTCACAGACCCCTTTTGTGTGAAAAATCTCCAAAACTAATTTACACAACATTTTGCTCAAGCATATAATGTTATTGTTGTTGTTCTAAACTACCAGTTGATCTTTTAATCTAATCTGAAAGAAAATTGCCTGGTATATCTAAAGCTTCAGTTTTCAGCTCAAATGAGGCTCAACTATATATTTGCTTTTTATATTCTCCCCCAAAATGAAACAAATCAACTCTCAGTTAAAAAGTAAAAGTTGGCAGATTGCCTCTACAATTGAGGCTAAAAATGTCATTGTCTTTTAAAACAAATATAAAACTACTAAAAATGTTTATCTTCAAATTCATTTCAGTAGAATTAGTAAATATGCCAAGAGGCAGTAGGCTACCCATTCAGTGACAAACTAAATGCTGATGAAAACACTGCGTTTTATTTCACATGCTCCTCTTCAACTGGCCCAGAGTCACCTTGGCCTCTCTGAGCTGTCAGAAGATTAGCTTGGCCTCCCTGAGCTGTCAGAAGATTGAACCTTTCCTAAGTTCACTGGATCAGAACCCCAGCACTTTGAAGAGCTTCTGCAAATAGGAAGATTAATACAGAAATAAATCCTAGACTTATTTTACTAGTATTGATAGTTAATATCTACTTCAATGAAAGTACGTATTTCCTGTGGCAATCTCTTTTAATGAGCTAGAAGAATAGGAACCAGCTCTCCTGACAATTGAAAGAGACCAAGAAGACTCAGGTTATTGTAAGAACCAGGTCGACTCTGAGCATGCCCAAACTGGACTCTTTCTTACCAAACTCAGGTTCAGCTGCTCGCCACTCACAGACCAATTGGAGAAGCAACTGTCAGTAGAAAGTCAAAGTGTTTTAAAAAGGAAAGCTGGCATTCTGGGAAGAAGGTGGACTTGTGTCCAGAGACCAACTCTGAAGATTTTGCTCAACCACTGACAGTCTTTTTTTTTTGAACTTTCTATTTTGTATTAGGGTATAGCCGATTAACAAACAATGTTGTGTAGTTTCAGGTGAACCTGGAAGGGCCTCAGCCACACATCTACAGGTATCCATTCTCCCCCAAACTCCCCTCCCACCCTCAGCTATGACAGATTTTTAAAGGAAAAAATCAGAAAGGGGAAGAATCTCAGTGAATCATGGAGGCAGGAGGTTGAGTTTTGCATCATTCTCCATTGTGTGCAAACGAGCTGACTCTCTCTTGAAATGCTATCTCATCCAAGTGATAAGCCTGCAGGAATCTTAAGAGGGCTGCTGGGGCTAGAGAGCAGATAATTCTTTAACTACTTATTTCTTCATTCCTAACTTCTTTTATCTTGAAAAAGAGTCTACAGGTTAGGCAAGGCATGGTGTACATTTAGGAAAGCATAAGTCAGGATTTAGTTTCAGTTGCCTAGTGGTCTCATTTCCTGTAATTACATTTTTTAAGATCAGAGAGGGGAAGAGATGGGTAAACAAGAAAGGGGCTGAAAGATTGCTTTCATCTCTACCCCATTAGGATTTTCATTAAAGTGAAGAGCTACTTATGGAGCTTGGTGCCAGTTCTCTGAAGTAAATATGGTTGTTGTTCAGTTCCTAAGTCGTCTCCAACTTTTTGCAACCCCATGGACTGCAGCACACCAGGCTTCCCAGTCCTTGACTATCTCCTGGAGTTTGCTCAGATTCATGTTCATCGAGCCGGTGATGCCATCCAACCATCTCATCCTCTGTTGTCCCCTTCCCCTCCTGCCCTCAATCTTTCCCAGCATCAGGATCTTTTCCAACGAGTTGGCTCTTCGCATTAGGTGGCCAAAGTATTGGAGCTTCTGCTTCAGTGTCAGTCCTTCCAGTGAATATCAGGGTTGATTTCCTTTAGTATTGCCTTGTTTGATCTCTTTGCTCTCCAGGGGGTCTAAACAGTCTTCTGTAGCACCACAGTTGGAAAGCATCAATTCTTCACCTCTCAGCTTGCTTTACATAAGTACCTTTGTCAGCAAAGGTCTCTGCTTTGTAATACACTGTAATAAACTGTCTAAGTTTGTCATAGCTTTTCTCCCAAGGAGCGTCTTTTAGTTTTCTGGCTGCAGTTACTGTCCGCAGTGATTTTGGAGCCTAATAAAATAAAATCTGCCACTGTTTCCACTTTTTCCCCATCTATTTGCATTAAGCTATGGAACTGGATGCCATGATCTTAGTTTTTGAATGTTGAGTTTTAAGCTACGCTTTGCACTCTCATCTTTCACCCTTATCAAGAGACCCTTTATTTCCCCTTCACTTTCTACCATTAGGGTGATTCAGTTCTGTTCAGTTGCTCAGTCGTGTCCGACTCTTTGTGACCCCGTGGACTGCAGCATGCCTGGCCTCCCTGTCCATCACCAGCTCCCGGAGTTTACCCAAACTCATGGCCATTGAGTCGGTGACACCATCCAACCATCTCATCCTCTGTCGTCCCCTTCTCCTCTTGTGCTCAATCTTTCCCAGCATCAAGGTCTTTTCAAATGAGTCAGCTCTTCACAACAGGTGGCCAAAGTATTGGAGTTTCAGCTTCAACTTCAGTTCTTCCAATGAACACCCAGGACTGATCTCCTTGTAGTCCAAGGGACTCTCAGGGACTTCTCCAACACCACAGTTCAAAGGCATCAATTCTTTGGTGCTCAGCTTTCTTTATAGTTGAACTCTCATATCCATACCTGACTACTGGAAAAACCTTAGCCTTGACTAGACAGACCTTTGTTGGCAAAGTAATATCTCTGCTTTCTAATATGCTATTTAGGTTGGTCATAACTTTTCTTCCAAGGAGTAAGCGCCTTTTTATTTCATGGCTGCAGTCACCACCTGCAGTAATTTTGAAGCCCAAAAAGATAAAATCTGCCAGAGTTTCCACTGTTTCTCCATCTATTTGCCATGAAGTGATGGGACCAGATGCCATAATCTTTGTTTTCTGAATGTTGAGCTTTAAGCCAACTTTTTCACTCTCCTCTTTCACTTTCACTAAGAGGCTCTTTAGTTCTTCTTCACTTTCTGCTGTAAGGGTGGTGTCATCTGCATATCTGAGGTTATTGATATTTCTCCCGGCAATCTTGATTCCAGCTTGTGCTTCTTCCAGCCCAGCGTTTCTCATGATGTACCCTGCATATAGGTTAAATAAGCAGGGTGACAATACACAGCCTTGACGTACTCCTTTTCCTATTTGGAACCAGTCTGTTGTTGCATGTCCACTTCTAACTGTTGCTTCCTGACCTGCATACAGGTTTCTCAAGAGGCAGGTCAGGTGGTCTGGTATTCCCATCTCTTTCAGAATTTTCCACAGTTTATTGTGATCCACACAGTCAAAGGCTTTGGCATAGTCAATAAAGCAGAAATAGATGTTTTTCTGGAACTTTGTTGCTTTTTGCATGATCCAGCAGATGTTGGTCATTTGATCTCTGGTTACTCTGCCTTTTTGAAAACCAGCTTGAACATCTGGAAGTTCACGGTTCACGTATTGCTGAAGCCTGGCTTGGAGAATTTTGAGCATTACTTTACTAGCGTGTGAGATGAGTGCAATTATGCAGTAGTTTGAGCATTCTTTGGCATTGCCTTTCTTTGGGATTGGAATGAAAGCTGACCTTTTCCAGTCCTGTGGCCACTGATGAGTTTTCCAAATTTGCTGACATATTGAGTGCAGTACTTTGACAGCATCATCTTTTAGAATTTGAAACAGCTCAACTGGAATTCCATCACCTCCTCTAGCTTTGTTCGTAGTGATGCTTTCTAAGGCCCACTTGACTTCACATTCCAGGATTTCTGGCTCTAGGCGAGTGAACACAGCATCGTGATTACCTGGGTTGTGAAGATCTTTCTTGTACAGTTCTTCTGTGTATTCTTGCCATCTGTTCTTAATGTCTTCTGTTTCTGTTAGGTCCATACCATTTCTGTCCTATATTGAGCCCATCTTTGCATGAAATGTTCCCTTGGTATCTCTGATTTTCTTGAAGAGATCTCTAGTCTTTCCCATTCTATTGTTTTGCTCTATTTCTTTGCACTGATCACCGAGGAAGGCTTTCTTATCTCTCCTTGCTGTTCTTTGGAACTCTGCATTCAAATAGGTATATCTTTCCTTTTCTCCTTTGCTTTTGGCTTCTCTTCTTGTTACAGCTATTTGTAAGGCTTCCTCAGACAGCCATTTTGCTTTTTTTGCATTTCTTTGTCTTGGGGATGGTCTTGCTCCCTGTCTCCTTTACAATGTCACTAACTTTTGTCCATAATTCATCAGGCACTCTCTATCAGATCTAATTCCTTAAATCTATTTCTCACGTCCACTGTATAATTGTTAGGGATTTGATTTAGGTCATATGAATGGTCTAGTGGTTTTTATACTTTCTTTAATTTAAGTCTGAATTTGGCAATAAGGAGTTCATGATCTGAGCCACAGTCAGCTCCCAGTCTTGTTTTTGCTGACTGTATAGACCTTCTCCATCTTTGGCTGCAAAGAATATAATCAATGTGATTTCAGTGTTGACCATCTGGTGATGTCCATGTGTAGAGTCTTCTCTTGTGTTGGAAGAGGGTGTTTGCTATGACCAGTGTGTTCCCTTGTCAGAACTCTATTAGCCTTTGCCCTGCTTCATCTTGTACTCCAAGGCCAAATTTGCCTGTTACTCCCGATGTTTCTTGACTTCCTACTGTTGCATTCTAGTCCACTATAATGAAAAGTGCATCTTTTTTGGGTATTAATTCTAGAAGGCCAAGGCCAAATTTGTCTGTTACTCCTGATGTTTCTTGACTTCCTACTGTTGCATTCTAGTCCCCTATGATGAAAAGTGCATCTTTTTTTTGTGTTAATTCTAGAAGGTCTTGTAGGTCTTCACAGAACATTCAGCTTCAGCTTCTTCAGCATTACTGGTCAGGGCATAGGCTTATTAGGGTGGTATCATCTGCATATCTGAGGTTGTTGATATTTCTCTCTGCAGTCTTGGTTCTAGCTTTTGAGTCATCCACCCGGGCATTTTTCATGATTTACTTTGCATATAAGTTAAAAAAGCAGGGTGGCAAAACACAGCCTTGACATACTCCTTTCCCAATTTTGAACCAGTCCATTGTTACATATCTGGTTCTAACTGTTGTTTCTTGACCTGCATACAGTAAATATTACACATTGGAAATTTGCTACCAGATCTTCAAATAGCTTTGCAACATGCCCTGTTTTCTGGAGATAGGAAGCAAAATGGCAAGAGATGCTTTGGTGACCACACAGTGCTCGCAGCCCCAGGAGGAAGGCTGATGACTCAGACTGACATCTCATTTCAAAAGTCCATAGCTTGAACTGAGACCATTTACAATAGAAACTGCTTAACCTTACAAATCAAAGAAAGGTAAGACATCCTTAACAAAGAGGACCACTCAGTGTGCATAGTCATTCTTTCAGCCCTACCAGGAGTCCAGACAGCTTCAAGCATGGGACAAAAATAGTTGAGTAGGATTACTTATTCAGATCTTGGCTTCAGAACTGATCTGAATAAGAAGTTTCTGGGCAGAATCAACCCCTTTATTTATTTAAGCTATCGTACGATACGGAAGTATAATCTGGCATGGCTATTATCATTTTTTTCTGCTTAGCATGTTGCTCATGACAGATGCCCAAGGATACTATGGCACTAATTGATAACAAAGAACTTGGTCATCTCCAGTGTGATTTCATTGTTATTGTCTCATTTGACTTCCCTGGTGCTCAGACGGTAAAGCGTCTGTCTACAATGAGGGAGACCCAGGTTTGATCCCTGGGTTAGAAAGATCCCCTGGAGAAGGAAATGGCAGTCCACTCCAGGACTATTGCCTGGAAAATCCCATGGACAGAGGAGCCTGGTAGCCTACAGCCCATGGGGTCGCAAAGAGTCGGACATGACTCAGCAACTTCACTTCACTTCATTTGATGTAGAAACTTATGGAAAGTGGGACTTAGCACAGACTATTGACCTTGTATGTATAGAAAGGGGGAAGCAGGGCACAGTGAACATTCAAGGGCACATTTGCAAATCTTTTCTGCTTGATGGTGGGCAGCTTCTTTTGCTCCTTGTTAATAGCTAAGTGGGGAGAAGCATTACCCCCACTCTTTAATCCCTCTATAACCATTTCTCATCTCTTGTACCATCTTTTATTTGACCGCATAACAGAGGAGACATACTTTTATACATTTTTGACAGAATCTCTCAATTTTTGAAATAAATACAATACTATAAGAGAAAACTTCTTGTTAGTTACTGTCTCAATCTTTTTATCTGTGAAATAACCCACGATTGCTGCCACTGGTTTCAAAATTGATTCTAACAATCTTAGGGGTGTGTGTGCTCAGGTGGCAAAAAAAAAAAAAAAAAAGATTTGGAATGTTTGTATAATGCCAAGGTAAAACCACAGATGTCCTCCTTTTGCTGGAGAGAGAAGTGTGAAGTCGCCTGGGGGGACATGTTACACATTCCAGTGAGCTGAAGGTTCTGCCTTGCTGAGCTTTGGCAGGTCTCATGGTCTGCTGGAGGATTTTGTTTTGCATACTGTGTGCGTTCACTAGTCTGCAATAATTTAGCTCTGAGAACCACTGGATCTTTGCAGCATTAAGGAGAGGTACCAAAATGAGGCTACCGATCAGGGTAGGGACCAGACAGATGCACAGACTTGCATTGTTAGGATTATTGCATTTGTTTAATCATAGCTTCAATTTAGTATTGTTAGCAGATACTGCGGTGTTCATTAAATCTGTGCCCAGTGCCCTTGAAATAAGAATGCTGTACAAATCCTTGTCTTAATCTGCCCTAATCCAGATGAGCTAATTTGGTAGTTTGACCCTTGAGTTAAGTAAAATGACTATCACACAGGAAGTTCAGTACCCTAGCTACATAATCATAAACGGTAGCAAAAAAGAATTTTGCTCCTATCTTAAGAATCTTACCAACATTCATTTTAATGATATATTTATTCTGTGGTATGAACATCCGTAGTTAAAATATAATTGGAACTAAGAAAAGCAAGATCTTCAGTGTGACTATCTTTCTCTCTCTCAGAAGCTTTTTGTTGAGGATTTCCATAAAATTGTCTGATATTTTACTGGAGTAACTTACAATGGCATCCTGTTTTATGGGATCTTCCTATATTGTGCAGGCAGGCAAGGCTTTAACACTTTGGACGCAAATCTTGTTTGCAGGGAGAATTCTGCTAGGTTCTTTTATTGCTTAAGCAAAAATAACAAATAATTATCCTGCTATAAAAGAAAATACTGATAATTATAGTTTGCTAAGCATGTTGTAGAAGGGGACAGGAAAGATAAAATGTTGGTGTCGGCAAATCCCAAAACAGAATACTTCTGCTACTGAAATAACTCCCACACTTAATGGCCTCCCTACAGAAATGCTAGGAACTTAAAGGGCTGTTGACAAGACTATAGGGTTATGGAATATTATGCACAACCAAAGAGGTGGAGATTTTAAACATAATCAGGGATTTCCCACTATATTTTAGTTAGTGCAGCAGAAATATATGAAGAGAGAATCCAAAATTGAATAAATAAGCTCTGAAAGAAGAAATATTTAGATAGAAGTAACCAAGCTGTTCTAGAAAACAGTTTTTTTAATGCAGTTTTTTTCACCTGCTAGTAATTAGTAGTTTTTTTCCACTAAACTATTTCAGTGATAATCCAGTATCTTAGTTTTGTATGACATTTAGACAGCATTTATTGAAATAGATTTATTTAAAATTAGATCTTTTGCATTAAACATGTAGAAGAGGCCCTCATTAACTGACAATAATTGGTATCAGAGTAGGGGACATTTAATATAACTCGTCTTTAAACACAGATCAAATTTCATTAAAAGCATAGTAAAAAAAAGTGTGAGACAAGTTTTAATTTGAAAATGTAAAATTGGATGTTACAAGTTTGCTATCATTCTTTATAGAAATTTGCATAATTATAACAATATGCAGATTCTAAAAAAAAAGGAATGAATCAAATGTTTTTTGTTGTCGTTAAGAATCATTTCACCACAAATATTAGAAAACTGTTCATCCTTCACGTTCCATTTGACCTTTACAGTGTCTCTTAAAAAGAGATGTTTTTGTAAAAAGTTCAAGAGCTTAATCGATTTTTCTTAGTTTCTTTATTATAATATACAAATAATTATCTGCTAAAGTGAGTATTATGTCCTCATCCTTGTGGATTTTCTTTTCTTCCCTGAGAAATTGATCTAATCATACCAGGTCTTCATTTTTCCCATAGTTTGTCTGTTGCTTGACCATTTCTCTAACGTCACCTTCATGCTCTTCAAGAAATCCTGCATCTTTGCAAGACTTGGAATTTCAACTTGCAGTTGATGGTATTAAATTCAGGTTGCACTGTCCTATATTAACACCTTAGACAGTCATCTGGGGATCAACTAAAGAACAAGACTTTGACCTTCTAAGAAGGGATAGAAGCTAGTGTTCACCAGAGAACAGATGGCTGTTCTCGGGCATGCTCGTTCTATCAGTGTTCAGTTCATTAGTCCGTGACCAGTGTTCATGCTATGATGAGAGAATCGAATTGAAAAGAAATTTTCCAAATTGGGAAAATGGTCTTCCTAATATAAAATCATATATCAAGCCTTTTCTTTAGTAAAATATCCATTTGCTTAATACCATAACAGAGGGCCATTAGTAGTAAGTTGCTCAATCTTTCTGATTTCTGATTCTTTTGGAAAACTTGTTTGAAAACTGTTTCTAAATACACGCCCAAGGGTAAAAAAAAAAAAAAGAAAGAAATATACAGAGTTGCCTGGTATCACTACACCTATTTAGTATTCAGGCACAGAAAAAGGGCAGGTTTCCTCTTTGTAGTAACATGTGAAGAAAGAATAAGGAAATTGAAGAAGTGTTAAAAATATAGTAGATTCACTCTGTGCACCCACTGTAATCAGAAACTATTTAACAGGCATCCATCACTATTAGGTTGGGCATATAGATAATATCTAAAAAAATCTGTACAAACCCTTCTTTTGTTTTGATGACATCATTTTAAATATAATAAATAATTGACATTTGATAGTTGAGATCATGTCTATGAGTCATTTATTTTTGCATCTATGAGGCTGCCTTTCCTTTTTGAAGCTGAGTAACTACATAATTAAATTGTCATTTAAAGAAGCAATAACCACAGCAGAAAGCCAAATGCTCGAGTGACTCAAATGGCATATGGTAAAGCAGGACTGATATTTGTATTTTAAGAGGAATCGACTGTAAACTTACAGCATTAATGATACTAAATGGATCATTTGCTGTTGTTTTCCTATTAAACTAAAGCAGAAATATTTGTTAGCCTTAAGTGCATTTTGAAGTTGTTCTATTTTTAATGATCAGAAAAACTAATAGCATCTTATAATTAGTATAATGAAATGACAACAAAACCCATCTAATCTCTAGCACATTTTGTATTATATTATACATATTTACGGAGAAGGCAATGGCACCCCACTCCAGTACTCTTGCCTGGAAAATCCCGTGGACAGAGGAGCCTGGAAGGCTGCAGTCCATGAGGTCCCGAAGAGTCAGACACGACTGAGCGACTTCCCTTTCACTTTTCACTTTCATGCATTGGAGAAGGAAATGGCAACCCACCCCTGTGTTCTTGCCTGGAGAATCCCAGGGACGGGGAACCTGGTGGGCTGCTGTCTATGGGGTTGCACAGTCAGACACAAGTGAAGCAACTTAGCAGCAGCAGCAGCAGCATACATATTTAAGGGACATTTCCAGTGGCCTTCTACTTTCAAGTAGAGTTAGGAAATATATAAACATTGGATACAATTTAACATTTAAAACATTTTCAAAGATTGAGGGATGTTCTGAATATTTTGTGTGTGTTTTTTTTTCTGCCACTATCGTAAGAGATGTATACTTAAATACGAGGAGAAATGACCGTTTCATCGACTAAGATAAGTTACTGAAGAGATAATATGAAATTTGATCTTAGAGCCAGCCCATATCAAACAGACTTTGGAAACATCGTGAATTATTCCCTAGCTTTCAGTAGTCTCAGTGTAATAGCATATGGCTGCCTTACTCCTCCGGGTATGCTCCGTTGCTGGATCCTGACTAGTCTGGTACCTTTTTACTCCAGAATCCTCCAGAATCCTTATTCTGAAAGTCCCAGGCTGAAAGTCACTGCTTAAACCTGGTCCTGTTCCTAACTACAGCTTCTACCGCCTTCTCATTCCCTTTGCTATCCAAACTCCTCTAACAGGTCCTCTCCACTTACTGCCTTGTTTATCTGTCCCATTCGCTTCTTCGCATTTCACAGAACGGTTCTCTTTTCACCCTACTCCTTGCTGAAATGTTATTTTAGAGACCCCTGTGTTAATCTTATTAAAATGCTGAATGGTTGCCTCTTAGCCTTCATGCTGAATGACTTCCCTCTGTCACAGCAATGATACAGTACAAAGAACACTGAAAACTTGATTTCAGTCTTGACTTTGCCTCCCACAGCTGACGGTGAGACCTCAGACACGTTATAAAACATTATGAGATTGTCAAAGATTAAATATTATACACGTACATAAGAGAACTATTCAGGGATACCAGTTCTTCTTGAAATCTTCTTCTTCACTGGATTCTGCAATGCTAGCTTGTCTTGTTTCTTCATTATTGGGTTCACTAGCTTTTCTAACCCTGCCACCCTACCATTGGTCCATCCCAAGATGTTCATTTCACACATAGTTGATGAGCTCATCCACTTCGAGTCAAGATTAATCCTCCTAAAACACAAGTGATTTATAACATCTTACCTAAAACCTTCAATAAATCTCTATTACTATAGAATGAAGTCAGAGAGGGCGTTTCATGCATTTTTTTTGGACAAGGTCTAGGTATATAATTAAGTGTCTAATATATAGTATCAAAAGAAGTAATATTCAGAATGAATATTCTGAATGTTCTATTATAGGAAGGATTTTCCACTGCTTAGGCTTAACTCTTTGAAAACAAATATCTTTAAAAATTAATATTTACTGAATTATTTTAGTTTTTAATGTTAACACTATGGATTAATGTAGCCACTAGGTCACTGATTTTTTTTTAGTAATAGCTACATTACAATATAACACACATATAAGATTGAATGTTTTAAATACATAATTCAGTGATTTTAGAGTTATGCAATCATCTAATTGTACTACTAATTAATTTTAGAACATTTCATCACCCCCATAGAAACCCCATACCTGTTAGCAGTCACTCCCCATTTCCACTTCCCATATACCCTGTGTGTGTGTGTGTGTGTGTGTGTGTGTGTGTGTGCGCGCACGCGCATGCGCGTGCACAACAGCATGCTCACATGCTCGCTCGCTCAGTCATGTCTGACTGTTTGTGACCTCATGGACTGTAGCCCACCAGGCTGCTCATCCATGTGATTTTCCCAGCAAGAATACTTGAGTGGTGGTGATTTCCTCCTCCAGGGGATCTCCCCAAGAAATTGCTAATCTAATTTCTGTCTCTGGATTTGCCTCTTCTAGACAATTAATGTAAATAAAATAATACAACATAGGCTTTTGTGAGAAACTTCTTTTACTCAGCATAGTATTTCCAGGGTCATCTGTGTTGCAGTAAGTATAAGTACTTATTGCTTTTCTAACTGCATAACATTTCACCCAATGGATTTGCCTCATTTGTTTAATTCATTTTGTATTACTTGATGAGCATTTAATGTTGAATCACTGATTTTAGGAGGCTTCCCTGATAATTAAATTGGTAAAGAATCCACCTGCAATGCAGGAGACTCCAGTTCAAATCCTGGATCGGGAAGATCTGATGGAGAAGGGATAGGCTACACATTCCGGTATTTTTGGGTTTCCCTTGTGGCTCAGCTGGTAAAGAATCTGCCTGCAATGCAGGAGACCTGGGTTTGATCCCTGGGCTGGGAAGATCCCCTGGAGAAGGGAAAGGCTACCCACTCTAGTATTTTGGCCTGGAGAATTCCATGGACTGTATAGCCCATGGGGTCACAAAGAGTCGGGCATGACTGAGCGACTTTCCCTGATTTTTAAAGCTGAAAGTGAGCCCAGTGATTATTTACTCAAATGCTCTCCTTTTATGCACCTGAAACTGAAGCTCAAGAGGTACTCCTAGACCTTTATCTAGATACTTATTGTTTCTTATTATTTTAGATGCAAGCATCATTCAATATGAAGCAAGCATTCATTCATTCTTTTATTCATTTGTCCATATGGTTAATAAATAGTCTTGGGGAACCAAGTCCTTATGGCCTGGGTAGCAAAACCAGTTATAATCCTTGTCCTCATGAAGCTCACAGTTTAGTGGGGAATAAGCTGATAATCAAATAGTCACATAAATAAAAACAGAATTATTAACAGAACTGTGATAAGGGCTGTGTAGGAGAGGTTCAGGAATTGACCTTGTCGGGAGGATAATTTAGCTGTGATCTTCAAATAAGTGATACTTAAACAGTTAAAGTGAAAGTCGCTCAGTCGTGTCTGACTCTTTGTGACCCTGTGGTCTATACAGTCCATGGAATTCTCCAGGCCAGAATACTGAAGTGGGTAGTTGTTCCCTCCCCCAGGGGATCTTCCCAACCCAGGGATCAAACCCAGGTCTGCCACATTGCCGACGGATTTTTTACCAGCTGAGTCACCAGGGAAGCCACATTCAATTTTAACCAGGTAAAGAGGGCAGAAAAGAGCATTCTAAGTGTAGTAAAAGAATGTGTAAAGGCCCTGTGGCTATAGGAGCATGGCATATTGGGGGTTGGGGTGGGGAGAGGGCAGGAACCAGTGTAACAGAGAACTGCGGGGAAGGGGAGCATGGTATAAAATGATGCTGGAGCTATAAGTAAAGCCAGGTAACCCAGGACAGGGAAATGGTTTTGGTCTTTTTCCTAAATGCACTGGACTATTGAAGTATTTTAATCCCAAGGGTAATGCAAACAAAAAGACTGGGCATTGCCTACAGTTCTCTCCTAGGGCTTTGATGCATTACAGAAGATCACAGTTGCTGGGTAATGCATAGCTGTTTTGACGAAACTTATGATAGAATTTAATGTGGTAGCATTTAATTTAAAGTTTGCTTTTATCAAATTCTCTATTATCTGCAGTAGAAACTTGTGTTCTTTTCATAGACTAGACAGCCTCCTTATTAGAATTTCCCAATTCAATTTTGTAAAGAACTATTTTTTCTAACCCTCCTACAGAATAAGCAATCAGATCTACTTGAGAAGTAATAAATAGATATTTAAAGGTCACATTTATTTTTTCATTGCACAATAACCATGTTTTGGACTTGTAAAAATCTAGAGTGCAGAAATAGTTCTCTAAACAGCAAATGGTTAATACCTAATTCTTCAACCTAAATGCTGTTAACTTGGTCGATTGCCTCCCAGGCAGTGTATGAATAGAACCAGGAAGCTTTTGTACAAATGCAGGTCATGCCTGCATGCATGCTCAGTCACTTCAGTTATGTCCAACTCTGTGTGACCCCAATGGACTGTAGCCTGCCAGTATGCCTACATGGGTGTGAATCCAAAGCTTTCATTACATTTTATACAGTCTATCAATGCACAAAAAGCTAAAAATCAACCTTTTGGAGAAGAGAAACAATCCATAAATTATTAGGGAAAATATTGGAATTTATTTTGTATCATTTACGTAAGGCATCATAGTTTAAAAAAAAACAATAACAATAACAACAGTATTAAGAGCAATCACTAAGCTAATATCTTGAGAACGATATCCTTACATTTTTAAAAATGATATAGTGATAGTCAAAATAATCCTGATTATGCCAGCAGGTTGAGAAGGGAATGGCAACCCACTCCAGTGTTCTTGCCTAGAAAACTCCATGGATAGAGCAGCCTGGAGGGCTACAGTCTGTGGGGTGCTAAAGAGTTGGACTGGAGGAGGAAATGGCAACCCACTCCAGTATTTTTGCCCGGAGAATCCCATGAACAGAGGAGCCTGGCAGCCTACATTCTATGGGGTCACAAGTCGGGCAACCGAGCACAGCACAGCACATGCTGATAGAATTAAATATTTATTATACAGCAGTTACTTGCAAACTGTGGTCCCCAGATCACCCTCTTAGGAAATCATATTTAGCACTTATGAAGGGTATAGATCCTGGAGCTATGCCAGACCTCTGGAATCAGACTCCCTAGAGTAGAAGCCAAGAGTCTGACTTTTTAACTAGGATCCCAGGTGATGGTAATATCTACCCACGTTTGTAAAGTGTTAAAAAAAAATACTAAATAGCAACACCTTTTCTCTGTTTTGATAAACCAGCCTTACCCATTTCACTGGGCTTCCCTGGTGGCTCAGTTGGTAAAGAATACACCTGCAATGGTGGAGACAACCTGCAATGCAGGAGACCTGGGTTCGATTCCTGGGTTGGGAAGATCCCCTGGAGAAGGAAACGGTGATCTACTCCAGTATTCTTACCTAGAGAATCCCATGGACAGAGAAGCCTGGTGGCCTACAGTCCACGGGATTGCAAGTGTCAGAAACGAATTAGTAACTAAACCATCACCACCACCCAATTAATTAAGTTGGATAGTAGTGCTAGTACCACGTAACAAACACTAAATTATGTGTCAGAAGCTGTCCCTAAGCTACCCCATGTTCTTAAAAGCATTCTGCAGGGAAATATTAATAGATACTCTTATCCACAATTTATAGGTGAAGAAATTAAATGACTTGCTACAATAGAGGTCCTGCTGGCTCCAAAGCCTTTGTTTTCACTCTGTCAAGCAACCTCTTGTTGTAACTGCTGTATTAGTGACCCACCTCAAGAATTATCCAGAAAAAAAGAAAATGAGTGGAGTTATATATGAAGCTTACAGTCCCAGTTAACATCCGCTGAAATCCATGGTCAACAACAATTAAGAGTTGTAATGAACAGCATGTAATACATGAGCTTCCTTTGCTAAGTACAGCTGTCTGACGCATTTCTAAAAGAAGCTTCCAGAGGTAACACTTCATAGGTAGGAATAGTGTGAATATAAGAAAATTGCTTCCAGTTGTTAGAATTTAACAAGCAGAGAATATAAAGGAAAAACCAAGAGTTACATTATGCAAAATGACACTAAAATCGACCAGTATGTTGTTCAGTCGCTAAGTCGTGTCCAACTGTTTGGAGTTTGCTCAGATTCGTGTCCATTGAGTCGGTGATTCTACCTAGTCATCTCATCCTCTGCCACCCCCTTCTCCCTTTGCCTGCATTCTTTCCCAGCATCAGGGTCTTTTCCAGTGAGTCGGCTCTTTGCATCAGGTGGCCAAGTCACCATCTAACAAAAAAAGGAAAGTTCATTGTAACCCAGTAAAGGTGCTGGAAGACATGTCCGTGGGACTTCTTTAAAACATGAGCTTTTACCAGGTTTTTGCCTAAGGTTGATCAGTCTGTGATATGTATGTGATATCACTTGAATTATGCTTTGTTTTATTCAACACCTTCACTGGACACTAATAATGAAATTACTCAAATTTTTAAAATCTTGACAATCACTTATTTTATAAGCTTTTATATGAGAAGAGTCCAAATCTCTTTGCTAATAAATATAATTCAATCAACTCTTGAAATTTGGAGAATGACAAAAACCAAATTTTCTGATTATTATTCTAGTGCCAATTTTTGAAATGTTTGCATTTCTGTTATGAAATCATCAGATTAAGAAATTTAATTTGACTCTTAAGGAAGCTTTCTTATAATGACATGATTTATTTGAAGATACTTCCACAGATTATTTCTTTGGAGGAAAGAATTTTAATTAATTAGGAGAAATTACTGTTGTTTTGGATAATGTTCAAAACTAATTCTCCGGGAAAAAGGAAACCAGAAATTCCCCTTGGGGCTGATATGACTGGGCTTATCACCCATCTTATAATGATATAAATACTACTCCTTTTGGTCCCATGGGAAACTTGGCTCTTCAGTAGCCATCTATAGAAAATACTATGTTAAATTAATGAGAGAACTATTCAATACACACTTATATTTACACTGGAACTTTAGAAAATGTTAGATGATGCTACAGTCAGTACAGTATTCAAGAACATGATGAGAAATGAAAGATTTGTGATTAATGCCTCCTTTAAGGCATTAAAACATCATTTCCAAGTTTCCAAGGGAATCTTTCCTTAATTAATTTTTATTGGGGTTTAGTTTCTTTACAATGTTTCTATTGTACAGAAAAATGAATCAGCTGTACATATACGTATTTCCCCTCTCTTTTGAACTTCCTTCCCCTTCAAGTTGTCACAGTGCATTAAGTTGCCTGTACTATACAGTATATTCTCATTAGTTGTGTATATATTAACTTTTTGTTTATTTGTTTTATTTTTAGCTGTGCTAGGTCTTTGTTGCTGTCTAGTTGTTCTCTCTAGTTGCGGCGCATTGCCTTGTTGTGGTGGCCTCTATTGTTGTAGAGATTGGGCTGTAGAGCTCGCAGGCTTCAGTAGGTGTGGTACACAAGCTTGGTTGCCCTGCAGCATGTGGGATCTTCACAGACCAAGGATGAACTGGTGTCCCCTGCATAAAGAGGCAGATTCTTAACCACTGGACCGCCAGAGAAGTCCAGTTATATATTTTATACGTAGTATCAATTGTGCAAAAGTAAAAGTCACTCAGTCCTGTCTGACTCTTTGTGACCCCATGGACTATACAGTCCATGTAATTCTCTAGGTCAGAATACTAGAGTGGGTATTATAAAGTTCCTTATTTTTTGTTCTTGCAATGGAAATATATGTGTTTTCTTACAAACAATTTAATAGAAATCTGTATTTCAGATTTTGTTTGTGGTTGTTTAGTTGCCAAGCCATGTCCAACTCTTTGAGACCCCGTGGACCTGCCGAGCTCCTCTGTCTATAGGATTTCCCAGGCAAGAATGCTGGAGCGGATGGCCATTTTCTTCTCTCGGATTTCAGAGTTTAGGGTTATTTTAAAGTTATATAGGATCTAATGAGTCTTCACTCCTCCCTGTCTGTGCCCTACTGTAATAGCTATCAGTGAATTTCTGGAGGCTATTGGTAAGATCACCTTCCACTAGATCAGGGTCTAATCCCCCTCTGTGGTCACTAGGAGATCACCAAAGAACCAGGGAGAGTAGTTGAAGAGCTCAGAACAGACTTACTGTGGGTGGGGAAAGTAGCGAGATCATGCTGACCATATAGAGCATCCAGAATGTGAGACAGTCCAGGTTCGATGCATGATACAGGATGCTTGAGGCTTGTGCACTGGGATGACCCAGAGGGACGATACGGGGAGGGAGGTGGGAGGGGGGTTCAGGATGGGGAACACGTGTATACCTGTGGCAGATTCATGTTGATGTGTGGCAAAACCAATACAATATTGTGAAGTTAAAAAAAAAAAAAGTGAGACAAAGAGGAGATCAAACATGGCTTCTACTCTCTCTTTTAACTGTTTTTACTCTTTTGTTTTTCCTTAAAGTTTTCTTTTAGCTGAATGACTTTCAGTTTGACATTACATTTAAACTAGGATGGATGTAAGACGGGAAAAATAAAATCATCAACAGATTAACTGAACAAAACAAAACCACTATCCCATAGGATCTGCACTCCTTCACTAATAAGGTACTTCTGAAAGCCCTTAAAGTCAAGACTCGGCTAAAGATGACATAATGCCCATCCCTAGGTACAGGGGGCACTCACAGGACAGGCTGCTGGACTTCACTGTTTTAGGAAGATTCTTGGAGATGGGTTGGTCAGTTGGCATGTGGGGAGAGTAGCGTGCCACACAGAGTTAGCCCACCCTAAGCCTCCAAGATTTTTGTACTGTAATTATGGGAAGCCACATTTTTAAAAGATAATACATTTTAAAAAACTGTTTCATATTGGAGTATATTTGAGTAACAATGTTGTGTTAGTTTCATATGTACAGCAAAGTGATCCAGGTATACATTTTTAATGCTGCAATAATTTTGCTTATAAATGGTTGCATGTTCACTGGCCTATAGTAGTTTAAAAAACATTCTCAGAGTGTGAGGGTAAAACCCTACCTCTGAAGCAAACTTTTGTGTCTGCAAATACTAAAGGTGGCTGATGTGATCCTGGGGAGCCCAGGGGAACCCAAACAAGGCATTGGCAACCATCGCTTTCGGAACAACCGTAATTAGAGCAGCTGGAATATTTGCCATCTCATTGGTTTATTTGCTCTTTTTTTAAAGCTTAGACTTTAGTCTTATTTTTATAAGTTTTTTTTTTAATAAATCAGTCATGTATGGCTTGATTATGGATGTCAAGTGGCTGCTGGGAGCTTTAGGTAAGAGCCTTTCATGAGCACACAGTCCTCGGTTTCCCTGACGTCTGGCTCCAGCCCTGCTGTCCCTGTCTCTCTGTGCCCCTCCTCCTGTGTTGATTTCTCCCTTCTCCTCCCTGCATTCCAGCTGCCCTTCAACTCTGTGGTGTCTGTTTATTTACCTAAATCTTAGCCTCTTAAATAAAGCATAATAATAGAATACTCTTCTGAAAAGAGCAGAAAAGAGGGAATTACATGGCCACTGACAGAATAATAGAAGAGGTGGAGAAAACATTTTAAAAACTCCCCAGCAGAGGATCTGTTTCCTCCTTTGCCTCCTATTTATAGGAAGGCAACCTCCCCACTCCTTTGTTACTAGTAGCTCCAGGCCACGTCTTCCCCTTTCGGTGAAATCTTAACGCTCTGTCCTTGTGTGTTTTAATATTTTTAAGATTACTGTTGGGATATATCTTGCATACACAAATACTGTTATAGAATTTCCAGAACACCCAGGAATGCTAATATACTGGATTCAGGTGCATTTCAGGGCTAGCTTTTATTTTGATATATTTTCTCAGCAAGTAAGTCATATTCTCACTCCATTAAGAAATCTTGGCTTTTTCAAATGGGTCATTACTGGCAATTTCTTTAGTAATAAAATGTTGGCTGCCACTGTTCAGAAAATAACTTGAGACGGAAGAGGAGATATTTCAAATTAGCATTACAGAAGGGGGAGAGGTGGGTGCCCACTGAGGCCCCACTGTGCTAATTAAATTCTCATGGGTTGCCTCTTGAACAATACGCAGCAGAAGATGAAAAACCTGAACCAGCTGGAGATCACCCTTAATTGTAAACTCCTCCCCAAGACGCCAGTCAGTTGATGAAATCCCTCTGCTTTCAGAGCTTTTAGCTCTTCGGGCAAAAAGTAGATTTGCCAGAATTTCATTTTTCCGGTCAGATGACTGGAAAATAACGTGTATTTTCCCTCTCTGGTGGAGCCTCTTTTAGAAAAAAGACATTTAGCAATGTACGTCTTTTCAAATGATCCAGCAGTCAAGAATGTCATCCTCAGAGTACGGGAGCTCAAGCAATGAACATCATCAGTTGACTGAATTCTTATTTCTTTAGGCCACAGCTGGAATTTGCGTGCTCACCGTGACCCCCCGAAATAGCCTGGTGCTCTGTCACTCAGTTCAGCCAAATGCTTTCCTGGTGTGCTGCTGTAGGTTGACAGTTTGCTCCCAGCAGGTGAAATTGGGACTGTTAGTGAATGAGATGCTTTCTTTATCGAGCACTATCTTTCCCAAACACATCCTGTGTCCTAAGAACTTATGAAAGGAATTTGGCAGCCAAGCGAAAAAGAGAAGAGTTGAAGCTAAGAAATTTCACATCAGCATGAACTTTATACAAGCTAATAGGTAATATCTGCACACGTGTATGTAGTTGTGCTAAGTGGTGAATAAATAGTATCTGAAGGCTGACATTGACACATCACAGTTGTCAGTGCACTTTTCTACAGATGATTTTATTTATTTCTTGCAGTAACTCTATAAGGGAAATTGCATGGATAATCTCCATTTTACTGATGATAAAACTGAGGATTCAAAAAGTCGAAAGGTCTGCCCCGTAGTCTGCAGCGAGTAGGTCATAGGCCAAGGTTCTAACACAGCTTCCATGTCCAAAATATGTGTTATTTTTATTTCAAAGATCTGACTTAACCAAGTTCTCATCAGAATGCTTAGGAAGATAAACTGCTGTCATCACTGCTATCATTTTTTTGTTTATTCATTCATTCAACATTTACTAATCACCCATTTTCAAATTGGGAAAACAGTAAGCCAGGTAGAAAGGACTTTTCATTGCATAAAACAGAGAAATTCATATACACAAAATTAAGGTATTTAATTTTTTGGAGTACATACCTCAACTTTTCAATTTCTTTGGATGAATATTTATTAAGAACTTGCTTCTAGACAGGAAGTATAGTAGTATAAAAGAATATATGCAAAAGAAAATGGCCCCTGCCCACCTAGAGCTTACAGAGTAGTTGGGGTGGGATGGGTTGGACTTTAAACAAATAGTACACAGTGCTGTTGATAGGTTAAGGAAATAGAAGTGGAAATTGCTAATACCTCTTGGGACAATTTTATAATATGACAGCCTTACTTGAAGTGCTTTGTATGTTCTTGTATGGCTTAATATTTTTTGTCCTTCAGTTGTACTTGTTTTGATTTTAAAATACTATGGGAAGAAAAAGAATCCATATATTTGATAGGAACCAATGACTTCTAGAAATCAATAGTGGCTCAGTGGCCTGGTGACTCAGTGGTATAGAATCAACCTGCAATGCAGGAAATGAGGGTTCAATCCATGAGTCGGAAAGATCCCCCAGAGAAGGAAGTGGCAATCACTCCGGTATTCTTGCCTGGGAAATCCCATGGACAGAAGAGCCTGGTGGTCTCCAGTCCATGAGATTGCAAAAGAGCAGGACGTGATTTAGCAACTAAACAACAACTTCTAGTATTGAAATAAAGCAGAGAAAAGGGTGGCATGTGAATTTGTTTCCATTTCAATAAGCTGCAATTAACAACAAAAGGTGTGCATGAATGGTAAGTTGCTTCAGTCGTGTCCACCTCTGTGCAACCCTATGGACTGTAGCCCACTAGGATCACTGTCCATGGGATTCTCCAGGCAAGAATACTGTAGTGGCTTGCCATGCCCTCCTCCAGGGGATCTTCCCAATCCAGGGATCAAACTCAAGTCTCTTATGTCTCCTGCATTGGGAGGCAGGTTCGTTACCACTAGCGCCACCTGGGATAGTTCATATGAATGCCAAAAAAGTGATAAAAACAAGAACCAGGAACCAGTGGACAGAGACATTCTTGGAGGTGACTAGGGAGTGTTCTTAGAGAAGAGAGCTGCAGTTCAACAAGGCGTTGCCAGACATAGAGGAAGTACGGAACGTGGGAGAGGAAGAGACAAGAAGCCAAGAGGAGGACTTCACAGAAGAAAGAAGAAAAATATGAAGCTTGAATGAAAAGGGCATTTATTAGGTCTACAGAGTAACTAGTCTAAGAAGATGTGAGGGCTCGTGGTGGTAGAAAATCGGAGATAAACTTGAAAATGTAGTCACGGCATGCAAGTCCTTGCAGCCAGGCCAAGAAACTTAGATTTTGTCACTTTGACAGAAGAATTTTGAACCTGAGAGGGAAATCATGAAGCGACATCTGGCTTGATAAGTTTCATGGCAGCTTTGTTTCCTTGTTTCTGTCCCCAGACCCTTCCCTTTATACCACAGCAATCTGTGCACCTGCATTAACTTAATCGAACATGTTTAAAATGGTTGATGTTTGTATAAAACTAGAAACAAACAGATGGCTTTCTGTTAAGCAAAGAAGCGTTATTCAGATATATTCTGAGTTCTGAGCAGAAAACAATAGTGCAATACATCGGTAAATGAAAACACTGACATGGGTAGCCTCTTGATGCCCGAGGTTCTCTATATTCAGGGTCAATTCATATTAAGAAAACATTTTAAAAGATGAATATTTATATAACACATATATATCCAATCAGAGTCAGCATTTGTTAATTTAGCAAAATAAGATTTTAGCTGGTATCACTGAGCGCTATTTCTTGTCAACCCTTTTCAACAAGGAAGGAATCTAAAGCTGGCCCTGAAATAGCCACTGGGTATCTCATCATGCCTTTTTCACTCCTGTGGTGGAGAATTGTACTACTCACCCAGTCTCCATCTAACTTTCATGTTTCTCAAACCCTTGCATTTAGCCAGAGCCCACGTGATTGGTTTAGTCAGGAGGCTGTGAAAGGCAGTGATGAGGGTCATTTCCTTGTTGAAGCACTGAGGGGCCAGTGCACAACCCTCCAGATGTCTTCCCCTCCTGGTGCAGTAATCTCAGATGCCATGAGTTAGTTGAGCCACAAGAAGAATATACACAGTTTGCTGGGTCATCACCATGGAGTGAGGTGTCCTGGAGAGTTACTCTGCTTATATCAGGATTTGCATGAATAGCTTATAAACCTTCATTCTCTAAAGACTCAGTGACTTAAACCTGACTTTTCTGACTAATCCAATCCTTTATCCTTCACCTATTTGTATCCTCTTTTTACTGCCCTGAATTATGTTGAGAGTCTTTGGACAAAACTAGCTAATTTCTATTAAGTCATCTTAGTCTGCTAGTCCTTGGAAATAGCCTGAAATAGCAGGTCTGGGGATTAAAAAGGAGAATTCTGTCTATCTTACCTAGATTCTCTGGTTAATTGGAGACTGTATGTTTTGAATAGGACTTATGTTAACTGTCCTTAGTTCTTTCAAGTGTACATTTTTAAGCATATTTCCTTTGCAGGAAACATAATGTTCTCCTAAAAGAACTTTGGCAGAAAAAGAAGAAGATCCTTTCTCTGATCTGTTCAGCTAGCAGTGAGTTTGGTTCACTGTGACTTTCAGTTACTCGTGGATAATCAGTGATAATGAACTGCTTCTAAACCTTTAGGGGATAGAAATGGTTGAGTAGCATGTTGAACTAAATGGTTTATGTTGGTAGCTACTCTCTGTTTAAAGACCGCTGGGTTGTGGATATTTTCCCAGCGGTATTGGCCATTTAGTTGAAATCTTGTTATCCTGGACAAGCGCACTGAATTACATGAACTGTTCAAAATCTCATAAACCATATTGATAGAGGTAGAGAACGATGTTAATATTAGTTTATTTGAGAGCTAACACTAGCTGATGAGGTTAAGCTTAGCCTGCAGAAACGCTTTCCAGGATTCCAGCAATCTCAAGCACCTCAGTGTTTAGGTTATCTGACAAAGGTCTGTCAAAACATGCAAAATAACCAAATGAAACTTAATGCTAGAATGTATTTCAAAGGTTAATGGAAAGTATACTCTGGTCTAGCAATCCAGGAAAGATTTCATCATTATTTTATTGCTGAATGAAACGTGGGTTCTTGTATCATTGGGAAAAGCACACCTTGGTAATATTTTCTCCGTGAGATTCTGAAAGTCTACATCAATTTATCATTCTAATTTCAACCCTATACGTGTCACATACCTTGCATATAAATAGACCACAGCTAAATGTATATTATATGCAGCCTAAGTGCACTATCTGCACATCCTATTTATCTGAATAACCCACCTGATAAAAGCTGAATTGTTTATAGCTGAACAAGTGTTTGTCTTGGGTTCCTCCTTCAAAGATACACTCATCTTACTTTGTGAAGCCAGTGCACATCCTGTTCTCTATCACTTGTAGGCTAGCCTTTATATCTTGTTGTCAGTCAGTTGACTTTGTCAGGTGTCGGTCATGATTCTCAACAATGTTCAAATCCAGTTCTAAGTGGTTCTGGAAAGTGGCATAAGCAAACCTGATACAATCAGTGGAACAACTGAGTAAATTTCAGTTTGTTCAAGAAGCTGAATATATTGAATAATAGATGTGCTAAGTCGTTTCAGTAAATTGCAATTTTCCATAGATGAAATACCACTTTTCAGAGAAGCCACAAAGCCTTTATGGTTGAACTTGTCCTTAACCAGAGTTGAAGACCTGAAACCAACTCTTGGGGTCTATCAAGTCTGAAAGGCTTGGCTACTTTCTAGCTGTATCGTGCTGGGAAGGGCATTTAAACTGTCTTGGCCTCAGTTTTCTCATCTTTAAAATGGGGAGAATAAGAGTTGCCTACTTAGAGGGTGATAGAGAAGAATAAGTGAATTAATGTATATGAAGTGCTTGGAACATTGTCTGAATGTCTGGCAGATTAATAAATGCCGTATAAGCATTTGCTAGGATTATTTTAGGGATGTTTCAGCCACTGTAGCAAATACTAAAACTATGGAAAATAATATTCTTAACAAAATTGTGCTAATTTAAACCTTTTGATATGGAATAAAAATGATCACCTCTAATTGCACTGTGTTAATTTAAAACAGCTGTTCAAGTTTATATGCCTTATGGAATAGGCCATAAGTTGCTTTTTAAAAATAATTCCCAAATGGCATTTATCTTTTCTCATAAAATAAAGCCTAAAAAAGATAGTCATTTTAATTTTATAATAAACCAAAGAACTCCACAAAAATATGGATGATGGGTACATGGGGCATTATTTTTATGATGAATGAATACTGGGTATGTTCAGCTTTCCAATAATCGTCTCATGCTGTGGCCAATAATTCTCTAATTCCTGTGGAGTGAAATTAGCTTTTAAGTGTTTAAGGCTGGAATTTCTCTCATTCATATATAACTATTGAGTTAATTTTTGGAAAAAAAACTTTAAAAGCCAGGAGATTGTTTTTTAATATTGTTTTTAGTGTTACTCAAATGACAAACATGTCCCCTGATAACAGGTATAAGCAAATATTTTCTGTGGAGGGCCAGATAGTAATATTTAGGATGATATATAAATATATGAAGGACCACACAGTCTGTCACAACTGCTCTTCTCTGGCAGTGGAGCCTGAAGGCAGCCGCAGACAACAAGGAAATGAATGGACATGGCTGTGTGCCCAAAACACTATATTAGGAAAAACAGGCAGCATCAGGATGGATGTGGTCTGTGGACCATAGTTAGTTGATCTCTGTTCTATAGAATTCCTGCTTTTACTAGGGTGAAATATACATGCAGGCATATGTAATTGTGTACTTGCACATGTGTGCATGTTGATTTGAGAATCATACAGATGAAACGAAAAAAGTATGCACATTTAAGAATTTAAGGAAGGGCTTCCCTGGGGATCCAGTGGTTGAGAGTCCGTCTTGCAATGCAGGGGGCATGGGTTTGATCCCTGGTTGGGGAACTAGGATCCTGCATGCTGTAGAACAGCTAGGCCTGTGCACTTCAACTGGGGAGCCCGCCAACCACTAGAGAGTCCATGCACCACAATGAAAGATCCCACATTCCTTAGCTAAGACTGTAAGCAGGCAAATAAATAAATTGTTTTTTTTTTCAAGTTTAAAAAAAAGAATAGAAGGAAAAGAAGGAATTTAAAGAAGAAATAAAGGGTGGTACTTTATTTAGTATTCATTGATTAATTACCCAAAGACTCTTTCTGAACATGGTCCAGAACTGGTTTACCATTTTTATTTTGTTCTGAAATCAACCTATGAGGTTTCACTTGCTTTTGATCAAAACTACCCTTTAAAATTCTTTAGTCTTGTTATTGTGTATAGAACTCTATATAATAGAGTCTTATTGTGCATAGAACTAATATATATTCCAAATTTGAGAATCACGGAGCAAGACTAAAAACAAAGGATAGTTGTGTACAGAGTTCTGGATGGTTGAATATTTTTTTCCTAAAATATCTCTCAAGTTATTTGAGGGAATGGAGAATTCTACTATATTTCTTCCTGTCTGCAGAATTTTCTTCATTTTTAAAATGTTAAGCCTTTCTGTCTTTAATGTGCATTAATAGATTTGTTTTCTACTGTACATTGTATGTGGATTCCTGCAGGTTAAGTGACTTATATATATAAAAGCACTTAATACAGGTCCTTACCTGGTCAATGGTTGTCACTTTTGCATCAGACCCCTGTCTGTTTATGTCCATATACACATTTTTCTTTGAGGAATCACAGAGAAGAACTGAATGCCCTGTTCTATGTCTTTCCAAGTTTGCCCTTTCTTCTGGGTCTTTAAGAAGCGTTAATAGTTATTGGTTTGATTCTGAGGGCTCCTTACTATTAGAGCAGCATCTTCCTTGAGAATGTGATGGGGTCTGTTTTACCAGGTGTGAAATCACATAGGCCTTGGTGAAGACACACAGACATGCGTAGCTTTAGTCACCTATTTTAAAATAGGTTTTTGTTTAGTCACTAAGTTGTGTCCAACTCTGTGTGACCCCATGGACTGCAGCACACCAGACTTCCCTGTTCTTTGCTATCTCCCAGACTTTGCTCAAACTCATGCCCATTGAGCTGGTGATGCTATCCGTCTATCTCATCCTTTTCATCCCCTTCTCCTCCTACCCTCAATTTTTCCCAACATCAGGGTCTTTTGCAATGAGTCGGCTCTTCACTCAGGTGGCCAAAGTATTGGAGCTTCACCTTCAACATCAGTCCTTCCAGTGCATATTCAGGGTTGATTTCCTTCAGGATTGCCTGGTTTGATCTTTTTGCTGTCCAAGGGACTCTCAGGAGTCTTCTCCAGCACCACAGTTCAATTGTAAGAGCACAACTTAAAAATGGGTCTCGGTTCTGCCCCTTGCATTTAGTGGAATTCTAAGCAGAACTACTAATCCAGAATGACTTTTAGTATCCTGAATGTCAAAATAAGTTTAGTACTCTAGAAAGAAAATGTAATTAGTTGATTAAAAAAAAATTCCCTTCCAGCCTGGCTATAGAGAATCAATGCAGACTGGGCTAAAGGCCCAGTCTTTTAAGGCTTACTGGACGTAATTAATGATTTACCAGGATGAATATATTCTCTTGGGAGAGATTACAATTGCCTGTTATTTATTAGCTGAAAATAATTTAAACAACTTAAAATATTATTATAATAAAATTTAATTATATTAAAATATTTAAAATATTATTCACTGGAGTGAAGCTAAAAAGTAAAAAAAGTCTGCAAAAGTTAGCATTTTTACTTCTCTATTCGAAACACTCAGAAAAGGACCTTGCTCTTTATAAATGCTCAGTGTATCACTATTAAGAACCATCATGAAATTCATCTCATAGTCTCATATTTATGTAATATAAGAGTAAAGCCATAAGTTGAATTTGATATTGACCTACATAATGTAATTGTAACATGTGGATCAGAGATTAAATTATTAATTTCCTAAATTCTTTTTTTTTTTTTTTTTTTACAGAAAGAAACCAGAACATATTATCAACCCTTTGAGAACACAATATAACAAACTTTACCATTTTAATACTTCTTTGAACAGGTAAGACCCTAGCCTCTCTAAAGTAAAAGAGTTACACATAATTGTGAAAAATAACCACTTATTAACTGTATTTTAAAAAAAAATTTTATTAAATAAATTTTAATTCATTTTAATAAGGGAAAATATACATGCCTTTTATAGCTAATACATTTAGGATTATTAAAATGACCTTTTGTAATGTTTTAAATGCTTTCATAGTAAAAGAACAAAAAAATATTTCTCTGAAATGAGGACTGAATTAAGCCTGTCTCTCCTGCTATGGTTAACAAAACCAGTAGTGTTTTCTCAACACTTACTATGTGCCAGGTGTGGTCCTACGTGACTTAGCTCATATTAACTAAACCTATAACAGCCCTGTAAGTAGTTATAAGGATGCTTATTTTGTAGATTGGGACGTGAGGCAGAGAGAAAGAGGGCAGGTAGTTGTAGAGATTCACCCAACGTTGTATACTTGGGTCTGGGAGCAAGTCACTGGGAAAAGTATCAGCCCAGCTATTATTGTGAGGCTGGTTGTGATAGAAATGTCTAGTCATCAGATTCTCCCTTGTTTTGAGTTGATTCTATCTGAATTTAAGGAAGAAAAATTACAATGCATTTACCAAAAAGTCATGACAGACAAAATTTATTTGATGTTTGTACTTACTACCTTACAATTGTTGCATAAGTAAATGAAGGAACATATATATTTTAGCTCAGTGTACAAGCAGAAAGAATATTTTGTTTGATTTCATATCTTTCTTTAGACTCAATTCCTATGATAAAAGCAGAATAATATAACCGAAAAAATAAAGATGAGTGATTTCTTATTCTGGGAGATGAAAAATGCATTTTCATTAAATTTCTTGCTGTTGGAACTACTGAATATACAATCTTAAATTGGCCATAGCAATATGAACTTTACTGCTTTAATTATTTCTCTATTATTTTATTTTTAATCAAGAAACTCTACAAAATTTTCAGAGTGAAATATAGGAAATATTGGGGCTTCCCAGGTGGTGCAGGGATAAAGACTCTGCCTGCCAATGCAGGAGGCACAAAGAGACATGAGTTCAATCCCTGTGTAGGCAAAGATCACCCAGAGAAGGAAATGGCAACCCAATCCAGTATTCTTGCCTGAAGAATTCCATAGACAGAGGAATCTGGTGGATTATAGTCTGTGGAGTCACGAAGGAGCCAGACATGACTGTGTGACTGAGCACAAACACACATACGCAGGAAATATTATGATAAATACCCAAGGATCAGCCCCATGAGTTTGAAAACATGCTAGCATTCAGCTTTGTTGAAATCTTTTCTAAAAAAATGAACTTTTCCTTTCTTCCTAAAATGTGTCATACCCCTGAAGATGATATAGCCTTCCTGTGTTTAATGACTTCCTAACTTTAATGACATATGTATGAGAGAACATTCCATAGGATCATTTACATTTTGACAGTTTACATAAATGGTGTCATACTGCAGATATTCTTTTGTACCTTGCCTTCACCCAGCACTGTATTTAGAGATTCATCCATGTTAATACATGAAGATCTGATTGACTCATTCTGTCATACAGTTGACTCATTTGAATGTTTTAGTCATCTGGTGCTCAGTATTGTTATTTATTTCTAAATAACTTTCAGCTTTTGGAAGATTTAATGCTAAAATGGCTTAAGTGTGGCTTTCAAAGCATCTCTTGAATTTTATAAGAGATCCAAATATCTTAATATGTGATATCATGCCAATTCTGTTTCTGTTTCATTTTTTTCCTATTAGAAAAACTTTTGGTTATGGGCTTTTTTTTTTTTTTTTTGGCTCTGAGTAGCTTGCTCAGTAATGGTATTCATATTTTTTACTGCTTTGCCATAATGCAATAATTACAATCTGTTTTATTTCTCCATAGATGAAATACTGACTATTCCTAAATACAATATTTGGCAATCTTTACAAAGGTAAATATTACCTTTGAAATTTAAAAGATGTGTGAAAGAAAAACACTCTTGTTTGGCCCATATTAATTGTTCATATTCCTTTCAAAAATCATGAGAGAAACTTTTAAAAAAGGATTTTTTTTCATATTTTTCTCTATCACTACATTTAAGTTTATAGTTCATTTAAGGTAAAAGAAATATCAGTATATATACCAGTAAGATTTATAGACATTGAATATTTTATAATTTTTTAATTTTCTTTTTAAATTTATTTTTGATTGGAAAATAATTGCTTTACAATGTTCTGTTGGTTTCTGCTGTACAACAATGTAAATCACCATCCCCTCCCTTTTGAATCCCTCTCCAACCCCGACCCCATCCCACCCTTCTAGGTTGTCACAGATTACTGGATTGAGCTCCCTGTGTTATGTAGCAACTCCCATTATCTATCTGTTTTACATATGGTAATATATGTTTCAATGCAACTCTCTCAATTCATCCCACCCTCTTCTCCCCCCAACTGTGTCAAATAAACAACTCAATCAAGAAATGGGCAGAACACCTACACAGACATTCTCCAGAGACATAAAGATGACCAGCAAACAAGTGAAATGATGCTCAGCATCACCAATTATTAGAGAAATGCAAATCAAAACCACAATGAGGTATCACCTCACACTGGTCAGAGTGACCATCATCAAACAAATCTACAAACAATAAATGCTGGAGGGGGTGTGGAGAAAAGAGACCCCACTTGCACTGTTATTTCCTGAAGGGAATTACTACTCTGAGGGTTGGGAGAGAAAGAAGAGAGAAACTAAACTTTGCTGGGCAAATATAAATACATGTAAGATTTACTGTACAGCTTGCTGGTCACAAGAGCAATGCAATTTTGCAACTGAGGCCCATATATTTCGGGAAACTTAATAAGATCATACACTAATTGCATAGCCTAGATTCAAATTCATCTGTCTCAGACTTCAAAGCTAAGCTCCCTACCAGAAAAAGAATGGGGGAAACATAACATGTTTGATGCGTAAATAGCAGTTTCATTTATTCCACCAATGATGTTACGATCATGCTTTAAATGTTGAGGGGACTGATGTGAGAAAAGTAAGGAAGGCACCATATCTACCCAGAGAGAAAAACAGGATATTGATAATGGCTTTCAGTGATCCCATAATGGTGACTATTAGATATCTCTATTTTGCTATGCTATCTTAACACTGTATAGGATAACAGAGGTGAAAAGGCTTTGTAAATGTCAAAAGCTTTGTAATCGTGTGCTAATATTACTGATTATTTTGTAAAATTTAGAATTGAATGTTTCAAACTTAATACATGTAATTCTTAGTGTAAAGATTGATAATCTCTCTGACATTTAAGTCTTACTACTTCATTTAATATCAGCATCTTTTTGACACAAAAGCCCCATGTAAACATTTAGAGTATAGTAAACAACTCTGACAGTTGCATTATTTCTGGACTCCACTACCTATTAGAGGCATAGTATTTAACCTAATTAAGCCTCATCACAGATAGTAACAGTAACAAGCTCATCTCTGTCCAGAATCTAACCATTTCTCATTGTCTTTACCTGTTTTGTTGGAATCCACTCTCTCACCTTAGCTAATGCAATAGCCTTCTATGCTCAATCTTGCTCTTGTATAATCTATTGTTCACATAGTCTGATCTTTTATGAATCAATTGATATGACTCTCTCGTTCAAAATTCACCATTGGCTGTCTTTAATAGTCAGAAGAAAACCCACACTCCTACTATGGCCAACAAGGTGCTGTATCAGCTGACATCTTCTACCTCCCTGACATCATCTCCATATCCTCTCTATGTAATGTAATGTGATATTCTGACATTGTGATATTCTGGGCTGTCTCTGGACTGGTGTCTCTGTCTTGGTGGACCCTCACTTTTTGAAGGACTAGAGAGGTATGCAAGGGTTACTTTGGAATACATACATTATCTTTAATGAATACCAGTGATGGTTGTTGCCCTTTTCAGGATTCTTTCAGTTTGCCCATCACTTCTGAAATGCTGAGGAACTTTCCTGCCTCTTTTTGATGCATAATTTTATAGCATTTTGATAATATTGTATCTTACTGATATGTAATCTTGAATCTTAATTTATAGCATCAGAAAAACAGAGACAGATTAGCTAAGTGGAAATGAGAAAACGATTTTAAAAGCAGAAAATATTTATTTTCGTATTCCATGTCATGTTTTGTCTATCTAATAATAATAATATTTGCCACAGCCTGACATTTCTTTGATATTTCTATATCTTCAGAATAGATTTACACATTTTCCTGAGATGTTGTTGGGTGAAGTTTATCCTTTAAGACAATATTCTGTAAAACATAGGGTGATTTTTTTTGTTTCATTTTTACAGTATTCCTTAGGAGCAAAACTTGATGAGTATTTACACTGTTGAGAACATTTGGCAAGAGAAAGACAAACAGTAGGACCACAATACCCCAACAGTTAAGGGAAACTGAAAAAGACCTGCTATTTTCACCATCCTTTCTGAAAACAAGTACCTTTGACTTGTGCTGACTACTGTCTCATCAGCATTCAGCTCTGGTCCATGGCACTCTGTGCAAGTAATTTTAAAGGCAGATTTAAGCATTCTAAAAGTAAATTTTGTTGGTAAGTTAGAATATCAGATGTTCCCTGTATGAAAGCCTTTTCTAATCTCTACTATCAGCTGGCAGTCGTACCCAGACCCCAAACCATTCTGGCTCTAACTGAGTAAGAATCTATTCCAGTGGTGAGGTTTTGAAGAGGGATGTCTCTTGGTTAACTCGAGACAGAAAGAGGGAGACTTGCCCACATACTCTGGCACGAGTTAAAATAACAATAACAGTCCTCCTACTCAACAGCCTGAGTCATAAGCACATTCTACTGAGTTCTCTGCAATTCTGAGCAGATTGTTTGGGCTGCAATTCTGTAGGCAGAGTTGGGAACCACCTGCTGCAAAAAGGCTATAGTTCTTGTTCAGAGGATGCTGTTATTAAGTCTGGCCTTTTCACAGTTTGGCCAGATGGAGATAGGAAAAGACAAAATTTTGGTTTTGATGAGTACTTTTTCTAATGCTCAGAATAAAAGTAATGGTTATTATGCATTTAGTCCTTTCATTTGGCCATGAGTACAATTTCCTTAATAAGGGAGGCTTACTGTGGGAATTCTTAAAATATGGTTGCCTTCAGAAAATTCTGTAGACCTATTGTAGCCTTTCTCAGTCAGTTTGGGGAAGGGGTGAAAGCCAATAAGAAATCTAAGTTTTGCCTAAACAGAAGAGGGAAAATTATTTTCTGGTCACTGAAGTGCTTTATAATGCAAGTGCTGAGCACTAACCCCTTCAGCATGGGCCTCCAATGATTGAGGGCAGGAGGAGAAGAGGGCAGCAAAGGGTGAGATGGTTTGGTGGCATCACTGCCTCGATGGGTATGAGTTTGAGCAAACTCTGGGAGATAGTGAAGGACAGGGAAGCCTGGTGTGCTGCAGTCCATGGGGTCACAAAGAGTCAGACAACTGAGCAACTGAACAACAGCAACGTTTATCTGAACCTTTGATGAGTTTCCATGTTCCTGACTCTTACATAATCCAGTTTTCTACCATGAAGCTTTTTCATATATATCAGATCATTTCTCTCCCCTTCTTAAAAGTTTTCTATAATATAAAGTTTCAAGCTCAGTAAGACTCTTCAAAACAGGACTGTAAGTAACCCCTTTTGGACAACCACCAATCCCTCTCTAATCATAGGAGACTACTTGTTGCTTCTTCAGCTTCAATTATTTCTCTTTGTACACCATGTTTGTCTCATGGTTTGCTTATTGCCTTTGTTATTTCTTCCTAAATATTCATTTTCCCCTTGTTTGACTTATAAAAGCCTGTGTCTTTTGAATTCAAATGTCATTCCTTCTATGAAGCTTTTTTCTCCAGCCTGAAAGGTAGTATTAATTGTGCCTTTTGAGAGAGGAAGCACTTTCATAGCCCTTTAATTGTATCTAGACTACAAAATAATCATCTTGCTGTGTAATTATTTTCATCTGTCTTTTTCCTCAGTTCTGTATAATCGTCAAAGGCAAATGTTTTGTCTTTGTTATATTTGTGTCTCCAGAACCATGTTATTAGATTTGAAACAAACTAATATTTAATACATTTTTGTTAATAGCTAATAACAACAATAAATAGTTAGTAAATAATGACTGAAAGAGTGAATAGGTGGTATATAAGTGAGGAGTTAAAGAGGTAAAAAACAAATGAGCTATAACTCAAGGTAGCAGATTCACAAAACAGGTTTTATGATTGTGGTTGTTTTTTAATTGTCATTTTTGTGTGTGTATGTGATTGTTTGTTATGGATTTTTTTTAAAGTATGTTTATAGTCAGAAGGAAGGAAAAGCTGACGCTGTGATTCTGCAAGATAATATTTAAGATGTTGAGGGAGAATGAAGAGAGACTGTGGAGACAGGAAGTAGACCAGATGTGAAGTCTTCTATCTTCTACCATCTCAGGAAAGGCAGTGCTTTCACTTTGTCCCTGGCGAATATCAGACTGTCCTAAGATTCTCTGAAAATAGTTGCAAATTTTTTTGTCCACCTTGGCCACAAGGCAGGCATTAGAATAGGACCAACTTGATGGCTGGGCTCTTTGCTCCATCCGTACCAGAAAAAGAGAGGGGTGTGAAGAAGGTAATATAGGAGGAGCAGCAGGAAATGTCCTTGCCTCAAGCTGACTCTTCCTTCTCCCATTCCAGCACCCTTGACCTGTCCTAGCTGCTGTTGGGATCTGTTGTGCAGGCAGCAGATAGAGGATGGTTACTGAAATTTGTTTCTTTTAACCCTGTTACTTCTATTAGTCTCATCCCTTCTTTTTCTAATCTCATTATATATTTCTTCCAATTTTTCTCTAAGTACATTAATTAGGAGTGGCTAAAAAAAAGCAAACAACAAACTAGATTCAAAAGTATGTTACAACTTTTATTGTTCATTTAACATTCTTGGCTGAGTGTTTGAATTTGGAGGATGTCTTTCTTCTTCATAGTCAGCTCGGCATCCAGATTCCTTTTATTTATAGCTTTACTTTGTTATTGTCTCCATTAAGCTGGTAGAAGGGAAAATACCACAGAGGAGCATATGGGAGTGTATATGAGCAAAACCTAGAGACAGACAAATGACGCCTGCTCACATTTCATTGGTTAGAGCTGGGTCATGTGGCCAGACTTAAGTGCAAGGGAGGTTGGGAAATGTAATCCTACTGTGTGCTAAGGAAAAAGAAAGAGATTTTGATAAACTGCCAGTGGTCTCCAAAGGAAAATGTGTCTATGGCATTAATATATTTGAACAGTTAGATCAAATATTTCAAGCCCTGGCAAGAATAGATGCTATTCATATGTAGAGATAAAACTGTGAATCATAATTTCAGTATCATGTTAAAATAATAAATGTAAATACATCAGTTTATCAAAATTAATTCTTATGGGAGTACACAAATGAGATATTTTTAAAAGCCCTCCTTATAGAAATGAATGTTGTCTCCGAAAGGATAATGACTCAAAAAGCATAGTGCCTGATACTACTATTGGTTTTCTTCAATAGCTGCTTGCTAGAAGTATCAAATGATTAATTTATAGATGTTAGAAGCATCTTTGTAGGACAGGGCTTTCCTTGTGGCTCAGCTGGTAAAGAATATACCTGCAATGTGGGAGACCTGGGTTCCATCTCTGAGTTGGGAGGATCCCCTGGAGAAAGGAACAGCTACCCACTCTAGTATTCTGGCCTCGAGAATTCCATGGACTGTGAAGTCTATGGGGTCGCAAAGAGTCGGAAATGACTGAGCAACTTTCACTTCACTTGTAGAACAAAATTAATATTTGTATTCTGGTAAGTTTCTAAAATGCATTATAAAAAGACATGAATTGAGATAGTCAAATAAAAACTCATTTTGAACTGAAGAAAAAGGTGTCCTTTTCAAGAAAAAATAAGTAAAGGTATAGTATTGAGGAAAATTTCTACTTTTGCAAAAATTTTTAAAGAATTTTGATATTTAAATGAACTCACAAGTAGTATAGGCCCCATATTATGTTTTTCATTTGTTTTATCAGTACTGTTTATTTGGAGAGCAGTGAATATTGTCATTTATATGGAGGGTAGCCATGCATCTGATTATTTTATCTGACTGGAATATTGTGTCATAGTATTGTATAAAAATCATTCAGTTTTGTAGAATATTTAGCTAATATTTAGCTAATTATCTGCTAATAATTCTATCACAAAGTTTCAGGTTCCTGTGACTGTGGAACCCTTGTGTTTTCATGTACATACTGCATTGTAGTAAGCGTACGATCGCTGATTTTCCTTGAAGGTTAAAACTCCTTTTCGCTTTGAGAATTGGTAGCAATTTAACCAAGTTCTCATGGCATCAGAGAACATTTTAAAATGAAGATACCCTAATAAAAATAGCTCTTCTACCAAGAAAAACAGTTTAATGTGTAAGAAGAATGAAAAGTGATAAGCAGAAATCCATCTTGGCTAAACCTGCAGTCTGATCCCTTCTGAGTGATCCCTTCTGAGTGTTTCTGTCAGAGCTTTCTTTCTGAGCAGTATAGTGATTTACTTAAACATGCTAATTTCTTATGATTGATTTGTTTACTCTTCTTTTCTCACCCACCTTTCCATACATACACACTTTTTTTTTAATGAATGTCAAAAATTCCAGTTGTACCATGTGCTCAGCGATTACTACAGAAGGCAGTTTGATTCTGAGACAGTTGTAGTCTGTAAGAGGAATTTAGAATTCACTAAAGCAAATACTTTAGTGAGGGGGCACCAAAGCTTGACTCATTTAAAACCATTGTGAGCCAAGCTCTAGGAAAGATCCGGTAGTAATCAATCTTGAATGAAGAGCAAAGGGCCAAAACAATCAAAAAGACGTTTTTTCCAAGACAGACCACTGTGATACTAGAAAGTTCTTGCTATTGGGAAGCAGCATGTAAGCCTTTTTGTTTGGGGTTTATGTATTCCTTTTTGTTTACAACTTGAGTGGGTCTTGCCTTTGAAGCCTAAGAATTCTAAAGGAAGCTTTGTTTTAAAAGGAAGAGAAATTGCAAAGCAGAGTAATTTAAGATAATGTAACATAATATACATGCACACTCAAATATAATATTCAGACATTTACCAACTATGGATCATTTAAATATACACTACAGAAGGATTGTTTGAATGAAACATGAGAGCAGGGAAATTTTTCAATGAAGCTATGTAGGGAAGTAACATACTGATGTATAATTTTTATATAATTTTCTAATTGCAGAGCTGAGTGACTCTATTATGTAATTTAATTAAATCCCCTTTGTTTGTTTTTGCTTTTGTTTTCTTTAGTTTAGGAAACAGAGCCACAAATATATTGCTGCAGTCTATATCAAAGAGTGTTCTGCCTGTTTTCCTCTAGTAGTTTTATAGTGTCTGGTCTTACATTTAGGTCTTTTATTCATTGTTTTTTTTTTTTTAAATCTGGTTTTGGAGAATGGTCTAATTTCACTTTTTTTACTTGTAGCTGTTCAGTTTTACCAGCACTACTTATTGAAGAGACTTCTTTTTTCCATTGTATATTGTTGCCTCCTTTGTCATAGATTAATCGTGTGGGTTTATTTCTGGGCTTTCTCTTCTGTTCCATTCACCTGTGTCTGTTTTTTTGCCAGTATCATGCTGTTTTGGTTACTATAACTTTATGGTATAGTCTGAAATCAGGAGTGTGTTTCCTCCAGTTCTGTTCGTCTTTCTCAAGATTATTTTGGTTATTTGGGGTCTTATGTGTTTCCAAACAAATTTTAAAACTCTTTTTTCTAGTTCTGTGAAAAATGGCATTGGTATTCTAATTAGGGATTTTATTGACTCTGTAGATTACCTTGGGTAGTATAATCATTTTAACAGTATTGATTCTTCCAACCCAAGAACATGGTATATCTTTCCATTTGAAATATTTGTACATAGATACTACATTGAAAATCCTCCTAATTCTTAGTTTTCAAAAGAGTTTAAATCATGGCAGGTCTCTTTTGCTACTGTTGTTTCTGGTGTCTGGAATCTGCTTGTCCTGTTAGCACACTGTGATCAGAGCTGCCATCCCCTCTCAGATGATGACTACAGTAGCCTTCTACTTGCCTCTCTGTCTCCCCTCTTTTCCCTGTTGTGGTCTGCCTTCCACACAGCAGCCATAAAGTATTTAAAAAGTTCTTACCACACTCCTCAAAATTCTGCAAAGGCTTCTCATCATACATTTTTCTCCAGCTTTTTTGAAATATAATTGACATTTAACATGTAAATTTAAAGTATTCAATGTGATTTGATACATTTACATATTGCAAAATGATTACCACCAGAGCATTAACTATCACCTCCATCACCCCATATAATTGTGTGTTAGTCACTCAGTTGTATCCAACTTTTTGAGACCCCATGTACTGTAGCTTGCCAGGCTTCTCTGTCCATGAAATTCTCCAGGCAAGAATACTGGAGTGGGTTTCCATTTCCTCCTTCAGGGGATCTTCCTGACCCAGGAATCAAACCCGGGTCTCCTGCATTGTAGGCAGATTCTTTACTGTCTGAGCCATCAGGGAATCATTTATTTTTTATGGAGGGAACATTTAAGATCTACTCTGTTAGCAACTTTAAAGTATACAGTATGCAGTATTTAGATCCCCAGATGTTATTGATCTTATAACTGAAAGTTTGTACCCTTTGATCAATATTTCCCCATTTCTCCCCCTTAGAAATAAATCCATACTCTTGACCCAAGTTCTGCAGGATCTTACACAACCTGGCTCCGCTTAGTTCTCGTAGCACTCTTCCTGCATCTTACTCCAAGTCAGCCTCAAATACAAGAAGTTAATTCACATCCCAAAGCCTCTGTATTTATAGCACCACCTCTTTCCTGGAGCATCCTTATCTGATTCTTTAAATAGCTAGCATCCTCCATGTTATTTAAGTCTCTGCTCCAAACTCATCTCCTCAGAAATGTTTCTCTGACTACCTTATAGAAAATAGTGGTTTCCTCTTGCCCTGTTATCTTCTCATTTAAAATTTTGTATTAAATATGTGACATGTGAGGTTAAATAATTTAATATAAATTAATATTTAGTTCAGATTAAGTTTAAGATTTTAACTAGGTGTTTGGTTACTGTAAGATTACCTCATTAAAATACAACTTTCTTGAGGGTGGGAATTTTGCATGACCTATGGGGCACTGAGTGACTTATCTTTGTCTCAAAATAAATATCTTATATCCTTTCCCCATCTCTAATCGCACTACTACTACTTTAATTCAAACTCCTATATGCCCTCTCAATGATTATCACATTATGACCAACTATCCGCTTTTCCTGATTCTGATCATAATCTTCTATATCCCTGCCAATGGCTCATTTTATCATTCATTATCAGTTTAAAGTTTCTCAGTGGGGTACCATAATGATAAAATTTGTACTACACAGCCTGACAGGATCTTCATCATCTGGACCCTTGCTGGGCATTCTGAAGCAGCCTTAATGTTTTCCAGCATGTTTCCAGTTCTACTCTACCCCTACATCATATTATTGCTGATTTTGTGCTTAGAATTATGCCACTATCCACTATGAATGCCCTTGAATATTGAAAGCACATTTTGCCATTTTGAAGTCTCTCATGACTTTTTTATTTCATAGGAACTTCCATAGAATCCCTGTTTATCTCTATTAAGGCGTTTATCATATTGTCACTTAAATATACGTTGACATGTTGATTTCTCTCAATACCTTCTAAAGACCAAAAGCTGAATCTTGCTGCTGTTGTTGTTTTTGTTCAGTTGCTAACCCATGTCTGACTCTTTGAGACCCCATGGAGTTTAGCTTGCCAGGCTCCTCTGTCCACTGTCTCCCAGGTTTTGCTCAAATTCACATCCATTGAGTCGGTGATGCTATTTAACCATCTCATGCTCTGCCGCCCTCTGAGTCTTGCTAGTATTTGCATATCCTCAGCATCTAGAACCATGCCTGTGACATAATAGATGTTTAGTGCATATTGTTAAATTTCACCAGAACAGAACATTTTCTAATCTCGTATGTCTCTTTTCTGCTCATGATTAAGGCACTGTATCACTTTTTTTTTCTCTTTTAGTGAAGAATAAGTGAGACAATCTCTTTTCTTATTTATAAGTTATTCCTGTAAAGACTTTTATTTTGTCCTAAGAAATACAGGAAGATTTCATGAACTTTGTTTTGAACAAAAATCTATTGTATTGAGGGCTTCTGAGGTGATGCTAGTGGTAAAGATTATCTACCTGCCAATGCAGGAGACATAAAGAGATGCAGGTTTGATCTCTGGATTGGGAAGATCCCCTGGATGAGGGCATGGCAATCCACTTCAGTATTCTCACCTAGAGAATCCCTTGGACAGAGGAGCCTAGCAGGTTATAGTCCATAGCAAATCAAAGAGTCAGACACGACTTAAGCAACTTAGCACGCATGCACAACCTTTAAAAAGAAGATAATGTAGGTAATCTGTATGCTTGCTTCTTGCTGAGAAGCCATTTCTTAATCTATAGATTTACTTTTGATACCCAAGTTCTTCAGCATGGAATTGAAGAGAATTTCAAAAATGTTTTAGAAATTGTGGTGCCAGAGACAGGAAGATTTTCCAGATTTGTCTGTTGCTTCTGTAAGTATATTAAGGTGAATTCTCGGATGTATAGATTAGAAATCTAAAAATCAAAATGCGCTAACCTAAAGCTCAGACACTACTGCTGTGTTCCTTTTGCCTCAATTCATTTGGAATCCCAGAAAGATGAGGTCCAGTCCACAGTGGCCCTTTCTTTCTTTCCTTTTTGAAAACATTATTACCAGCAACACTTCTAACCTGCCCAGAGATTTATCATTGGCCTTATCTGTCATCTTCTCTTCCCTTTTCTTATGCCATTAAAAAAGCATAAAATTCCTATCCTTTTCAATGCAGTGGTTATATATAGTGTCAAAACTATATTGGGTTTAATAAAAAGTAAGCACTGCTCAAAGAATATATTTTAAAAATTTAATATGCTTCCTCAAAATTTGTGTGACTGTCATAGAAATGTATTTGTATTTCACTTAAAATTAATTTAACATTTTTTACATTACAAATCATGGTCTATTTGCTCGTGACCCGGTCCCATTTGCCTTAATTGCCTATGATGGGTCTATTTTTATATCAAGATATTTTTACCTATTAGTGCATCATACGATTTTGCTGCATCAGTGCCTATACATGCATTAAGACGTCTACATGTAAGACTGGAATATTTGTCTTTGTAGACAAATTATTGTGACTGTTTCTTTACTTGAATTTTTTTCAGCTCAGTTTTTAATCGTCTCGTAAACACAGACTTATTGCATATATTTCAGGCCTGGAAGATTTAGCAAATTTATGCCACATCATATTCTAGAAGGTTGGCAGAATACAAGTGACAAGCCATGAAAGTTAAACTGATTTCTAGAATTCACTCCAGGGAACACAAAGATACGTCAGCTCAGAGAGAGAAATTAAAACAGTACATGAGGACTGACTGACCCAATGGGATCAGACATGAGTTGTGAAGGCATTCCAGATGATAAGGATTTCTTGAGCTTTTTTTTTGGTCCAACTCAACTGATGGAGTGAACAAGGATAGTTTCAACTTAACTCAGAATTCTCCTGAGTCACAATTACAGACACACAATACAACATGGCACACAGCCTGCTCTAAATCCAAAAAGAAAGAAAATGGAAAAAAGTTGTTCTGCTTTATATGACTCATACTTTACTTTTATGTGACTCATATTTTACCTTTCCCTGGAAGAAAACTAGCATTTATTGTAATTAACTAGATTTTGGACTCTCCCTGGATGCTGTAGTTTAGTATATTTAAAAATGAAAGTTATACAAATATTTTGCATCTATCCATTTCTCTTTTCAAATATACATGACTCAGATCTATATTCATGTAGCACCAATAGTGGCCTCTATCATTTGCATTAACTGTGTTACCTTATAACATATTTCAAATACGTCTGACCTCTTCAGTATAGTGTAAGCTATTTGCAGCCAGAATCCATAATTTAATCATCATTATATTCTTAGTGTCTAACAGAATTCTTGGTGTGAACCTAGTGTTTAACAAATGTTATTGAATTAGATTCTAGAAAGCATAATAAACATAATTGATAGCAATCTGAAAATTAAACGGGAGCTCAATACATGCTTTGTTAAAGGAATTTATTAATAGTGCCTCTTAAAGGGAAAGTCCAGTTCTTCAGTCTATTCAGGCTCTCTTTTCTCAATATTCTCCATTTCTTTGCTTCCATGTCTCATCAGATGAATCCAGATCTAACTAGGCCCATATGTCTTTGTAACCCACTGTCACGTTTCAAATGACAAAAAAAATGAATAAAGAAAACTTTAAAGGTGGCGTCAAAAGAACCTCAGGAGGTTCACACTGAACAAAAACAAAGCAAAGGAAAAAAAAAAAGAATTCCATCCTTCTTTTCAGTGTTCATCAAAAATCAAGCAAAATAGTTCCTAACACTGTAGGTCTAATGAAAGAGCACTCTTCAGAGCATCGTATATAACTGAACTTAACAAATCTGAACTTTAGTTACAAACCAGACTCAAGAAAATAATACATTGCCTGTCAGAATAGTATAAGGCATGATGCTTCTCAAAACAAACAGATGGCTAGTAAGGTTTGTAAATAGGTAGATAATAGATAGGTAGCTAGATAGGTAAGATAGATAAAACAGAGAAACTTTATAAGCAGTCTGGTGAAAAGAAGACAGTTAGGTTTTGTTTTAATTGATTACATTTTTGAACATGGAATCTACCCTCTCATTTCAATACTGATCGCATCACCACAGTCCAGATCTAGATGCTCCTTTTCCAAGTGACTTTCTCTAAGAGTTGCTTCTACATTTAATCATGCATCCTTCCAATTCACTTTTAATACCATTGCTGGATCAATCGTTCTAAAAAATAAACTTATGTCACATGTCACATCTTTTGTTGGAGCCCTCTGGCATTCAGGAGGAATCTAAGCATGGCTTACTACTCTTCTTAATTTTTCTACCCTTGCCTGCCTGTCAGCTTCCTTTCCCTGTGTCCCACTTAACCTCTGGACCACAGTGAACGATCTTCTGCTTTACATCTGTTCCTCATTCATTCGTGTAGTAAACACTTGTTATCAAACCTACTCTGTGCCATACACTGTATTAGGTGTTAGTGGTGGAAATATGAAATGCTCTCCCTCCAAAAGCTCACAGCTCCTTGATGAAGACAGTATGGGGAGGAGCATCTAACACGGTGTGTAAACTGGAATTTGGGATGCCAGAAGAATGCTCACTATGGGCATCTTCCTGGAAGGTGTTGCATAGCCCAAGTAAAAAGTAACGCAGTTTGCAATTGTGATAATCCAGGCTCTGTCTTCCTAGAAAAAGTCCCTCCTTTCTTTGGCTAACTTACTTGTCCTTTAAACTCAACTCGATGTTCCCTCCCCCGGGAAGTTTTGATTAACTTTCCAGCGTGGTAAGAACTGTCCGTGTGCCTCTACAGATTCTTGTCTTTATCTGCATCACAGCATGACTTTTTCTTGTTGGTTTGCCCGTGAGCTCCTTCTGCATAAGGGATGTATGTTTCTTCTTGTATCCCTAGTGCATTCCCTATGACACATAGGGCCTTTCTTTTAATGTTTGGCAGACATTTCTCAAACAATTAACTGGCTAATGAATTAAGGTTTGTAATCTCACTTGGAAGACATTTTAGAAGTCATATAGGCCAACATGCCCTTGAGTCTATAATGTTCATGACAAGGTAGGCATTCAGCTTGTGCTTCAGCACATCCATTGACAAAGAGTGCATTATTTTCAAAGATGTGCAGAAAACAAATGCTGTGACTGAGTATCCGAGAAGCCACATACGCTTAGTGTGTTTAGAGCAAGAATCAGAACATGTTCAGAGGCAGAGCTTCGGTCACATAGCTTGAGTTTGTGGAAGAGGAGTTGTTCATCAAAAGATAAAGGGACTGAGCAGATCAGACAAAGAGGCAGAAAGGAGCACAGTGGCATCTTGCTTATAATTTCGCAGGACTTCATCCTTCCTCTGTCTTAAATAGCTAAAAGGAGATCCCATTTATGGAACACCATCAAGTATTTACTTTCTAAATATATCCTTAACTTCCAAGTCTCCACCTTTTTGTTTTCATGACTTCCGTTTTCTTTTCCAACTTTTGGGATTTTAGGGGGGTTATTCTAGCATCTTATTTTGTGATATATAGCACAGCCTCCAGGTTTACCTGGGTCATGGCCCTGCTCCCACCTCCTTTAAAGAAATCCCTGAAGCATATTGTCCTCAAGTACTAATTGCTGTTTTTAGATTTGTAGCCCCTTTAATGTGCAACCAGTGCCTTCCCTGTAAAGTGGTTCTCAGGTGTCTAGAACTAAAGGATCTTCATTTGGTAATGGTGCCAGTAAATACTTAATGACAATCTGGAATTCTACAGAATAGTCCTTAGATTTGCACCCAAAGGAGATGTACAGTGTGTTATTAGGTGACACTGGACAAAGTCTTACAGGTCTGGAATCAGATTTCAAGGTGAAAAAGTTTGAAACAAAATTGTTAATTGTCAAATTCCAAGTGACAATTTTTCTCTTAAGCTTTTATCCTAGTACTTAAATTTATGCTTAAGAAGATTTTATTAAACTTACTTTGACTGAATTTCTCTTTATATGGTAAAAGAAAATTACTGATGTAGGGATCAAAATTTATCTGTTCAGTGATCTGATGCTTATGAAAGTAATGCTCAGATTTTGTTCATGTCTAAGTTTTAACACCTAGTAAATGAGAAAGCCAACATTAAATCCCGATTTTCTGATTAGAAATCTATTACTTATCTTCCTGTATCTGCAGTATGTAGGTCCTTAGTGAGATATCATCAGTAGAAGCTGAAGCTTCAGAGCATTTAAATACTATTCATTTCTGATATGTATATTATATTTGTTGGTTCTTTTATATAATGTGAAAAAAGTTCAGAAATATATACAACAGTGAAATATAGGTTTTATACCATAGCTACATAAAGCTCCTTACCCAGTTTAATGCAATAGATTGTTTTCAGTGGAATGGGTATATGAAGTTAAAGTCCTTATCTGGGTTGCATCCTTTTTCTGTACCTCATTCCACCAGTTTGACTGCTTGTGAAAGATCTATCTGTGGAATGGATGTAGTAGGTTTGGCTTCTCATTCCAGATCTCCCTGGAAGAATCTAACTTGGTCAAATAATTTACTCTCTCTGGCCTCAGTTTTTCAATATGTAGCAAACCATACATTGAATCCTATTGCTCAAAGTTTTTAAATAAGAGCCGCAAAGTAATAACAACAAATAAAAGGTAACATTTTTGGGGTACTTTCAACTTGCCTGGAACTATACTTTATCTGTATTACCTGATCTGATTCTACCAGTACCCTAGCACTGGCTTGTTGTGTACTCTGCATTCATTATCATCAGAAATAATGGTGCATTCACCAGCTCTCTTGATGTGAATTGTTTATTAGTCATGGTGTGTGATGAAGAATGAATCATCCTGAAAAAAAATAAAAGGATGAATCATCCTTATTGGTATTTTACAATCAATCTGAAAAGAGCAGAGAAAACATGAAACAGTTATTTGGATTTTCAGATATTCCTGTCATCAGGAACTTTTTTCTCAATTTTGTACAGAGATGAAGAGAAAATATATAGGGTTATAGTCAGTTACTCAACAACTGATGAAGCTTAGAACTCCTCAACACCTGGAAGTAGAAATATGGATTCTACATAAATTTCTATTTTTAGGGGCCCAAACAGAAGTTTCTGTTTTGTAGTACTGACATGGATAGTTAATAGTGTAAGGCATAATTGTGCCTGCATGGAAAGGGGAAACAATATTCATATGCTTAATTTTATTATATAACTGGTTGTTTTATTCTTTGTTCACCCTTGGATATCTATCAGTACAAAACTATAATCCCAGTGTTTTTATTGAACTGGCACATTGCATGATGACAGGGCAGAACGTATCACAGAAAACATCCTAGAACTGTTCATGCCAAGTGCATTATGAAAATGGAGACATGTCTGTCTGGCACACAATATATTTTTCCTTTAGATTTTCCAAGCTTTCTTTGTTTCTCCCTTTGCCAATTTTTTAGAGTATTTAATGGTGCCTGGTAATAACTATAATCAGGGACTATTTCTGTGCTTTGTGATCTTTCTAATGTTGTAATCCAAAGAAAAACAGTGAGATTTGTGGTTTTATGGGAATCCCAAGAGAAAAAGTTATACTTTACTAAATGACATTTTCAGCACGCATGTCAACTATCTAGATATTAAATCATTCAGTTACTTCTTTGAGGGCTTTGCTGGTTCAAACCATCACATATACACACCATGCCTGCTACCCCACATCCATCTCCACATTTATCTAACAGATAAAGAAGATTATAACTAGATTTGAGATACTTCAGGCAAGTGTACTTTTGTCCGAAACCATTAATGAATGCCAAGAAGTATCTAAAGTAAACATTCTAAAGACATCTTGAAGATGTTGATAAACTGACCAAGGACTAGTCTCTGTTTTCACAGTATGCAGTAGGTTTTTTATCACAGACAATGGGTAATTTTAAACATTCTCCTGAAATGTTTCTGTTTCTTTCAAGTAGGGTTAGACACAACAGAGAACTGGCCTGTTCCCAAGAAGCTCACTGAGAACAGTCACTGAACTCCTTCCCGTCGTTCGTAAATGTCTTGGGCTGAGGCAGTGAAAGACTCAGCTTCTATTTGTGAGACTGATCACCTTGAGCTCTCAAGATGATTGCTTTAATGCTTTACTCCAGTTATTCTATAGGAGTATTTCTTATATGCATTTCTGTCTCTCTCCACTCTTTTCTGAGGTCCTATGCAGCAGGTTTGCCTGAAAGTACCAATCTTCAAACTTCAGTGTTTCAGAGTAACTTGTTAAGTCTGTTAAAATACCAATTTCCAAGCCCTAAAACCAGAAAGTCTCACTTTCTGGGAGGGAGATGTGCCATGTTCTCAGTCACATCCGACTCTTTGTGACCCTATGGACTGTAGCCCGCCAGGCTCCTGGGTCCATGGGATTCTCCAGGCAAGAATACTGGAGTGGGTTGCCATTTCCTTCTCCAGGGTATCTTCCTGACCCAGGGATCAAACCCACATCTCCTGTGTCTCCTGCATTGCAGTCTGATTTTGGCTGGAAACACTTCAAGTTACATTGGAATGGATGATCATCACCAAAGGCCATTTTAGCTTCATGATTTTAAAGCTTTTTTCTCTTAAAGGTATTTCTAAACGTGTATGTTGCACAGTCACTATTATGTATGCAAAGTCTTATTTGGGTCTAGAAGTTTGTTCTGCTTGATGTTATTTTTCGTATGCTCTCAATGGAGTTAGAACTTAAATCTCCGTTCTTCTGTCATGCCTGAAAATTAGGTTTCAGAATGAATCTTCTCTCATTGATTGGGTTTGTATGTGTGTGTTCAGTTGCTCAGTCACGTCTGGCTGTTTGCGACACCATGAACTGTAGCCAGCCAGACATCTCTGTCCTTGGGATTCTCAAGGCAAGAATACTGGATTGGGTTTCCATTTCCTTCTCCAGGGGATCTTCCTGACCCAGGAATTGAACTCACATCACCTGCAACTAGTTGAGCTACTGTTGGCCAAATACCCATAGCTGACAGAACCAATCTGGAGGTGTTAATTAATTTCACATTCAACAAATGTTTGCAGCCTACTTATGGCTTAGACAATAAGAATTTGCCTGCAATGCAGGAGACCCGGGTTTGATCCCTGGTTTGGGAAGATCCTCTGGAGAAGGAAATGGTAACCCACTCCAGTGTTCTTGCCTGGAAAAACCCCATAGACAGAGGAGCCTGGTGACTATAGTCCATGGTGTCACAAAGAGTTGGACATGACTGAGTGACTAACACTTTCAGAGATTCTTTTTTCATATTTATCCATCAGTGAAATGAATCAGAGAGTATAGCCATGATCCGTGGATTCAACAGCTGGTGTGAAAAGATCATGCATGTTCTTACCAAGGAGCATTAGATTGAGAGAGCCAGGTCTAAGCCTTATAAGGCTTAGAAAACTGGAAGAACTGGAATTTTAACAGCTGGGATTTTGATGAAATAAGAAATATCTGTCCTTAGAGAACTTTCAAATATCAAGAGGAAATTGATTAATAATAAGAGGTAGCAGAGATTGAAGCTCACCACTCAAGTCTATAACAATATTTCTGTTGGCACAAGATCTTCTCTTGACATTTTTTCCAATGGTATATCTTAATTGGGAAGAATACTGGGGCCCTGCATTATGTGACATAATAGCCATGATATGATAGAGTCAAGTGAAACATTTCATTCTCATATAAAACAGATATTGGAACTTCTTGGATTTCTTCTTAAAAATCCGTATTATAGGTATCTGTATCCTCATTCATGTTGTCATTTGTGCTTAGCCCTAACAGCTAAGATCCCATTGCAACTTATTATGAATTATAAATCAATGCCTTAGACTTAGTACTGTTTTTAAAAACTTAGGAATTTCCTTGCTCACATTATGAAGCTAGGCTTTTGGGAAGAGGAGAAGGTGGAGAGTTCCAGTAGCTTCTCAGCTTGCTTTATCCATCCAGAAGCGTGTGCGGCAGATGTCTAGCTGTTCAATGCTTAGGAGCAGGACGTTATGTGATCTTTTGCAATATGGAGAGAGGAGAGTTTTTCCCTTTACACAGTAGGAATGGGATGTTACAATTCCTGCTATCTCACAAATTTTCTTTTATAGGCTTGGAGAGGATTTGCCTTTCTCTCAGTTTTCTTGTCACCTTTAATTCCACAAGCATGGTTTCAGAGATTCAGGTAAAAGTAATACTATACATCAGGAAGAAGAAATTAAAGGAAGTTGTGATAACTTTTAACTATGTTCTAACACCATTCTGAAGAGTAGAGATTATCTGTGACCCCAAAACACTGACTGGGTGTTTAAGTGAAATTTATCATGAATGGGTGGTATTTTAATAATATCATGTTGTTATTTGAAAGGAGTGGGTCTAAATAATGTCTCCTCTGATTCCAGATGCTTTTTATTAAAACTGAAACAAATCTTTCCAAATCATATTTTCTGTCAAATAAGTTTTGCCAGAGCAATGCCAGTTCTAGCTTGAAATCTCCTCAAATGCTTGTCACTTAATAGAGAGTTAGGCTCTGTATGTTTCAAAAGCCCAACAAATTAGAAAGTGAAATATGACTAATTACATATGTTTGAAGGAGTATTATCTGAATAGTCTCATCAGGAATCCAGATGATGCATTTTAGATAATAAATTCACTTTATTTGTACATCTGATAGCAATTGAAGTCAGTGTAGCCAGCCTTGCCTTTCTTCTTGCAACGTTAGTTTTTATTGACTAACTATAAAGAAAGAATTAAAAACTCAAAAGTATTAAGTACTAAGGAATTCACTTTTTGAATACCTGTTCTCTTGAAAACAAATTATCATGTATTAAGTGGATATTTATCAAGGAACACACTGCTCATTTCAGTGTTGGATTTTTAGGTTCAAGATGAAGATTTTTAGTCACTGAGAAATCTTTTCCACCTCTCTCTGGGGGAAAAATTGTCACATTTTGCTGGGAGTTGTGGATGCTCATAATATTTTATTTCCTTTGAATGTCTGTGGCAAGAACTCCCAGAGGTAAACATGGGCTGAAATGCAAATCTAAGTATTTTCCAAATCCTTTTAGAGATGTTAATAAACATAGCATCAAATGAAGGTTCTGTAGCCAATTACTTGGGATGCATTGCACACCAGTGCCCTACCCTGAGATTTCTGTGTGCAGTAAAAGAGCAAAAGCTGTCAGAAAACTTGTATTATACATGCCCATGTAACTCAGCATTGCCCAAGTTTATTTGAGCACTTTACTGCTAGTGGTCTTCCTCCCAAAAATGTAATCGAAAACTAATCATGAAAAAATGTCAGATTTCAATAGAGAGACATCTATAATTTACCTGACCAGTATTTTTTAAGATCATCCACAACAAAGAAAGTCTGAGAACCTCTCACAGCCAGGAGGAACCTGAAGAGACATGGAACTAAATGTAATATAGAATCTTGGATGAGATTCTAGAACCAAAAAAAAGAAGATTAGGTAAAAACTAAGGGAATTTAAACTACAAACTTTAGCTAATGCATCAGTACTATTTCATTAATTATAGTAAATGAATCACACTAATATGTTAATAACAGGGGAATTTGAGTGCAGACGATACATAGGAACTCTGTATTATCTGTTCAAATGTTTCTGTAAATCTGAAATTGCCCTAAAAATAGAAAACCTGTTAATCTTTTTAAAAGCAATATTAACAAGTCATGTACTTTGTGGGAAAGTTTTCCTATTTATAAGTGTTCATTCTGCACAAAAGCAATAGTCTGGACCATTTAAGTATGTGGAATCTTATTTAAGCTGTTCTGGTAAAGAAAAAGTAAAGAAATCAAGGCATGTAAAGGTAAGGATGCTGAACCAACAGTCTCACTAGCAATAAAATATTGTGATCAAGGTCACAGTTTGAATGTAGATCATTTTTTCAGCCCATTAGATAGGTGGAGATGCCAGAACAACTCAGAAGAAGCACAGTCCTCAGACTCCCAATTTAGGTCCTTTCATGTTTGACTAGAATACAGCAGCAGAGTGGGATCTAAAACATTGCAGAACCATCTTTATAAAAGATGCTGTTTTCAGATGGACACGTGGAGTGGTTAGTTCATAGGACACACTCCTCCCATTAGGCTCTCCTGTCCCAAAAATTGGCTGTGCCTGTCTTGGAACATTCATACATTTCTCTGTGATACATGGGCAGAAATTTGCAAGTAACTCTTATTATTGGACTTACCAGGTTTTCAGGTTCCTCTTCCTATACCAACAATTCCAGAAAAACTACTGAAAGTATTTTATATGTAACTGGTGGTATGATGACTGTTAGTATCATTATAATAATGATGGCAAAAGTAGAAACTACTGCTTACTGAGCTTGCTGGGGGCTGTGCTGAGTCCTTACTTTCTTTAAATTTGCAACAAAGCAATAAACTAGGCATCATTGTCCTCATTTTACAGATAAAGATACTCTTCTATGTATGCAGTTCTTTATACATCGTCAGTGATGTGGGGATACACTTTGATTTATTCAGAAGCCCTCCAATCAATGTTTTAAAAACTAAATTGCTTAAATCCTGTTTAAATGCTCATAGGGAAGATAAGTATAACCCTTATGGGAAGCAATTGTGGGGGTGTGGGGAGGGGCTTTGGTGTTGTCAAATTAGTTCAAATGAGTTAACTCATATAGTTCTTGGTATGAACAGAAAATTAAAATAGGGACCTTAGAATAGCATTGAAATTCAGTAAAATAATAATAATAAGATTCTTGCTAGAAATCTGATAGAAAGCTTACTTTCGTGACAGCTTTATTTATTTGTGATGTCTCTAAACAGAACTTGGTAGCTAGAATTGGTTTTGTTTTCATAGAATTTTTGTTTGTTTATTTGGAGGGTTTGGTTTGAGTTACTATCTTGAAAAAAAAAAAAAAAAGGAAAATGTTCTTAGCTTCCATGAGAGATTCTGATTGTCTATGTCATCATCAGGGTGGGGACAATAGACCATCAATGAAGCTACATTGCTGGCAACAGCATTTCAAAACAGTGATGTATCACTTCTTGTCAACTAGGTCTGTAAATTCAGTGGCTTCAGCATATAAGTTAAGGCTGTGCAGTACCTACTGTTTCCTTATTAACACATGCAGAATACCTACTCCATGACTTATTCAAACTTTGCTATAATTTTTGGCCACCTAATGAATATTAGTGACTTAACTGAATTGACTTAACTGTGAAATAATACTGTAAGTTATGACATAGGCCTAATATTATATTTATTCTCTATGTAAGATTTATACTAAGAGAAAATAGCGTTCCCTTTTTAATCTATAGATAGAGCTTAGAAAAGTTAAGTCAAAACTATCTTTCTCTTAATATTCAGTATCCAGAAAGATATATCTACCTCTGTTTTGAATTAAACATCTTTGAAACTGAAAGGACTAATATACTGACCATTGTCTTTTCTAGATTTCATAGAGAGTTGTTTTAAAGAGTATTTGGAATAATTTTCCATAATCCAGCATGTCCCCTCAGCCATTCTTTTCCCCACGGTTTTCTATCCAGTTTTCTCATATTACAGATTTTCCCTATTTTCCCTATTTTCCTATTGAGTCAATGTCATATGTCAATGAAAGTTAGCTCAGATATGTCCTTAAATGCTAAACACTAGTTTTAAAAAATAGAGTATATGAAACTAATGGTGATCTTATATGAAAAAATAAATAAATAAATATTCCGGAATAGGTCTGTTAAAAACTAAGGTGTTAACAGTAGCTACCTCTTGATATTAAAAGTGGGTTATTGAATGTGTTTTCTTGACCATTAGTTGCTGGTGAGTTTGCTGTCAATTTTCCCTATTGTAGTGCTTCAGATAAGCTTTCTCCAAGGTCAAGGCTGCCATTTTTCTTCTTCCAATCACAGGAAACATCCCAGGACATTGAAGAATGGCAGATGATCGGAAAGATGAAGCAAAGGCGCCTCACTGGACCTCAGCTCAACTTACAGAGGCATCCGCCCAGCCACACCCACCGGAGATCAAGGATCAAGGTGGGGCAGGGGAGGGACTTGTCAGAAGCGCCAATGGATTCCCCTACAGAGAGGATGAAGAGGGCGCCTTTGGAGAACATGGGTCACAGGGCACCTACTCAAATACCAAAGAGAACGGAATCAACGGAGAACTGACCTCAGCTGACAGAGAAACAGCAGGTAACTAAGGGCTCTTCTGTCGCCAGTGCTTGCTCTGTGCTTTGACGTCTGTTTACACTTAAAGTGAATTAGTTTACAGCCCTGATCTTTCACTAGTGCCAGGACTGAAATTCCAGCCAGTCAAGGGAAATAGACACCAAAAGGAGAGAAAAATCATAGGAACTAGCCTGACATTCCCCCAGATCAGTTATATTCTCAGTCTTACCTCCTTTTTAATTTTTAATTTACTTTTGGCTGTGCCAAGCAGCTTGCAGGATCTTAGTTCTCCGACTGCGGATCAAACCCAGGGCCCTCACAGTGAAAGCTCAGAGTCCTAACCTCTGGACCACCAGGGAATTTCCATTTACCACCTTAATTTTAGTAGACAAATGGCTTGGTGTGTGTGTGTTTTGCTAATAACTGTCAGCATTGTAAATCACTGAAAAAAAAAAAAAAAACTTCACTAACTGAGATTCTCTTGAATGATATTGGACTTAAATCTGATTAACTGATAAGAATCGCATTTACTTTTTAGGGCAGGAAGGAATGTAGAGTCTGTCTCCCAGCTTTTAAAAAGGAAAAAAGAAAGGAAAACAGCACGTGCATACACGGGAACCATTTAATACTTCTCGCTTTTAAAGAACTAATATACAGATGCTTAAAGGATAATAGAATATAATTTAATCTTAAAGTGTAATTTCTACAACAAGTTTGTTGATGATATTGTCATTAATGGCTTAGAGAAACATTCAGTTCGGTTCAGTCGCTCAGTCATGTCCGACACTTTTCTATCCCATGGACTGCAGCACATTAGTCTGCTCTATAATGTTCTTTACCATTATTTTCCTTTTCTCTGTAATTCAGAATTTAATGTGTTTGAAGATAGTAATTTGCAGACATGCTACTCCAAAAAAAGTAAGTAAACTGCTAGTAAGAAAGGCTCTGTCTGCTTCAAGATCATTCCTTACTTACTCAAGGGTTAGTTTTCTATACTCAATTGGTTAGCCACACATCTGCTGTACACTCAGTTCAAAAAATATATTTAAATTTTAATGGGCAAGTATGAAAGGCATTTCAAATAACTGAGGAGAAATTACATACATACATACATACATACATACATACATAGTGTGATTCTTTTCATTTAACAAAGTATGTTGAACATTTTCTACGTATAAGCTGTGCCAGGACGAGTGCAAAGAATGGGCTCTGAGCTTCCCAGAGCAATTGATCTAGTAGCACACATGAGACCTGTGGGTACAGCTACTTCAAATACAGAACACAGTACATTCAGTGCCACATGAGCAGTATAGAAAGGCAAAGCTGAAGAGGGGTTGTTTCCAAACCAAGGTCCCAAATCACGTACAGAAGCATCTTGAGGTTCCACAGCAGACGCACAAGAGTGTGGCAGAGCGTTTTTAAATACCCAGATGAAATTCTGTGATATTCAATAGCTGTCAAATACTGCATGAACTATTAATTTAAGATAGTTTGGTTTCAACATTAGGTCATACTACATTCTTCTTCATGATGTCCTGTCTCTTTGAAGCTGGGATTTTGGGGTCTTTTCAAAGTTGCTGTGATAAAAAAGCAAATACCCTGCAGAAATGTATGTGGAACAGGAAAAAGAGAGTGGCAGTGTCCAAGCTAATTCAAGGATTTGAAAAGCTGTCCAGTGCCCTATACACACCCATGTCCCATTAGTAAGAAATTGTGGTTAAGAATGAAATAAAAATACTATTTTTACTTTTCATGGTTACAGGGAAGATTAAATGAGATAGAGTGTATAAAATAAATGACTCAAGAAATAGTGTCTGTACCATTGTTATTGTGATTATCAGTGGTGGTAGTTCTGTTCATATAGACAACAGGACACCCTCGATCAGGAACTATTTTTCAACAGTTAAGTGTAATACAGTTTGAAGAGAGTGCGACTTGGGTATCAGGAGCGCTAACTGGGAAAATTTTGAAGTGATTGAGGCATGGCGAGTTGAGAACATGTTAGGAAAAAAATGATTGTGGGAATAAAGGAGGTAATGTGAGAAACCAAGATTTTTCTCATCATTGGCCCCTGCACCAGTTGACATTATACCTCAAAGACTCAATAAATGTGTGTTGAGTGAGCAGTTGAGTGAATGACACAAAAAGAAGAAAGTTCTTTTCAAATTAATGGGGAAAGCTATTGAAAAGCCTTAACTTTGTCTCTTGAACTCTCACCAGTTGACTCTCACTGACTATTATGGAGGTTTATTATATACCCAAGAAAAAAATCACTTGTAGCATGCTTGGTCAAGCAGGACAGAACCAACATCATTAACTATTTCATTTTTTCAATATCTTAATTAAGTATTTGAGAGCATCAGAAAAAAATCTACTTGTCAGGTCAGTGTGGCCTTGCCAGCTTCTTTGAGAAAATAACATAAATTAAAAGGAAACTAACAGATGGCTCAAGACCATCCAGAGTTAATTTTGAATTCAGCTTAACATATATCAAATGAATATTACATTGCCTTTGGGACACTGATTATGTAAATTTTATATGTATATTCATAGTGACAAAGATTGTAAACAGTGATGTTTTCAGTCCAAACGATGATGTAATTTTAAACCAGCCTCCCTCCAGAGAAAAGACTGAGTATTGAATCCATCAGTCATCCATGTATGGAAGGCAGCAGGAGAGGAAAATGTGAATTGTTATCTTCTCATACCTACAGAGGATTTTTTCAGTGATAAGTTAATGTGCAATTAAATTTCTCTCCAAGTTCAGTTCAGTCGCTCAGTCGTGTCCGACTCTTTGCGACCCCATGAATCGCAGCACGCCAGGCCTCCTTGTCCATCACCAACTCCCAGAGTTCACTCAAACTCACATCCATCGAGTCGGTGATGCCATCCAGCCATCTCATCCTCTGTCGTCCCCTTCTCCTCCTGCCCCCAATCCCTCCCAGCATCAGAGTCTTTTCCAGTGAGTTAACTCTTTGCATGAGGTGGCCAAAAGTACTGGAGTTTCAGCTTTAGCATCATTCCTTCCAAAGAAATCCCAGGGCTGATCTCCTTTAGGATGGACTGGTTAGACCTCTTTGCAGACCAAGAGACTCTCAAGAGTCTTCTCCAACACCACAGTTCAAAAGCATCAATTCTTTGGTGCTCAGCTTTCTTCACAGTCCAACTCTCACATCCATACATGACCACTGGAAAAACCATAGCGTTGACTAGACAGACCTTTGTTGGCAAAGTAATGTCTCTGCTTTTTAATATGCTGTCTAGGTTGGTCATAACTTTTCTTCCAAGGAGTAAGTGTCTTTTAATTACATGGGTGTGGTCACCATCTGCAGTGATTTTGGACCCCCAAAAAATAAAGTCTGACACTGTTTCCACTGTTTCCCCATCTATTTCCCATGAAGTGATGGGACCAGATGCCATGATCTTCGTTTTCTGAATGTTGAGCTTTAAGCCAACTTTTCACTCTCCTCTTTCACTTTCATCAAGAGGCTTTTTAGTTCCTCTTCACTTTCTGCCATAAGGGTGGTGTCATCTGCATATCTGAGGTTATTGATATTTCTCCCGGCAATCTTGATTCCAGCTTGTGCTTCTTCCCGCCCAGCGTTTCTCATGATGTACTCTGCATAGAAGTTAAATAAGCAGGGTGACAGTATATAGCCTTGACAAACTCCTTTTCCTATTTGGAACCAGTCTGTTGTTCCAGTTCCAGTTCTAACTGTTGCTTCCTGACCAGCATATAGGTTTCTCAAGAGGCAGGTCAGGTGGTCTGGTATTCCCATCTCTTTCAGAATTTTCCACAGTTTATTGTGATCCACACATTCAAAGGCTTTGGCATAGTCAATAAAGCAGACTTTATATAGACTCCAAACTTTGGCTTAATAAAATAATAAATTGTATTATTGATGGCTTGTATGTAATTGTTCCACAAATTGCAAACAAAAATCATCCCCAGTGAAAAAGGAATATTCTTTAATCTTAGATGTGATCTTTAAAAATGCTATCCTTTGATGATAGAGACCATTGATTGAGCAGGCATTATATTTTGAGGTGATTATTTGAGTGAGGACCAAGTTATATATTACCCCACTCTTTCATCATTTCGTGTAATCTATCAGTATATTGCAATTTCTCCTATATGGATGTTTTTCAGGATGTTGCAAACAGGAAACATTTCCCATGACATCCTCAGCTGTCTGTTACAATGTCCAGACCATGGCTGATCAAAGCCAAAGATCTTTCTTCTACTTTCCTTTTCTTCTACTTTCACTTTTAGAAATAAATCTTTTGCTCAACATTGTTTATTCATATCTATAAACAAGATCACATAATAAATGAATTGCAATCATCAACTCTCCTTCCTCTTTCCTTCATCAGAGGACACTTACTTTAACCAAAGAGCTGCCTCATTCTCTCTCATCCACCCCTTTCAGTGTTCACCTTCATGTCTGGACCATAATAACTTTTTAATTTTTGAAGGTGCCAGGCCATAGTCAGCTTACCTTTGATCTTATGCACTAAGGTGGTGGGGGAGGAAGCAGCGAGGTGGGGTTGCACAGAAAATGCTGGAAGGAAATAACACTTTATATTTAATTTACAACTTACTCGTCTAGATTTTTGTCTCTTCCTTACAATTTAAAGCTAATCCATAGAAAGGTAGATAGAATTATACTCACCTAGTATCACATAACTTTTTACTTTAAGAATTTTTCTTATATTTACTTATTAAAGTGTCATTTTTAGAAGCCATGCCACTGAAGCCTAAAACAACAGAAGAGAAACCATAGAAAATCCATGAAAAATGGGCCACTTAAGAAAGTTATTGTTATTGATAAGTGAATACAACATAATTCTGAAACAAGTCATTTTAAAATCATTTTCCACCATGGTTAATAAGAATAAAGGCTTGTAATAAACCCTTCTTCTCTTTTCCACCTTATCTTTATTGAGGAAAGCAAACAAAATGCATTTCAGTCCCCACAGAGTTTCAACTCTGGGTGATAATTAGGAGACTCATATTTAAGCTTCTTATTTATAGGTGGTGCTCAAATGCACATTACAATTTATATCAAGATAACATCTGGGCTTCCCAGGTGGCAGTGGTGAAAGAATCCACCTGCCAATGCAGGAAATGCAAGAGACGCAGGTGCAGTCCCTGGGTCGGGAAGATCCCTTAGTGTAGGAAATGGCAACCCATTCCAGTATTCTTGCCTGGGAAATTCTATGGATAAAGGACCCTGGTGGGCTACAGTCCATGGAGTTGCAAGGAGTCAGAAAGAACTGAGTGACTGAATACGCAATACGCAAGACAACATCCAGATAACTAAATGTTATCTTGTAAGATGACCTCTCCTATTTCTCCTATTTATGGGTTTAGTGACCCATGCAGGATACTTGGCTAAAGCCAGCACACAGGTCTGCTTTATGGGGCCGTGCTCCTTCCACTGCCCCGTGCAGCTAGATGCCCAGTGGCAACAATAACCAGTCATAGCCAGAGACAGTTCTTCCATTGCAGAATGGTCACATCCATGTGCCTTTCAGCATGATGGCAAATTTATTCCCAGTTTTCAGCTTGAATGGAGAAAGAAAGGCAATTCTGAGATGTTTACAGATGCCAAAACTTTGAAGTATTTAAAATCACACTTTTTAAGTGATTTTGACTATTCTGAGGTACGATGCTTTGAACATTGGTTAAAATAAAAAACAGCAGTCACAGTGTAAAGTGCCTTTGTGATTATCATAAGTCACTGCCAGGTCTCTTTTTGAGTAAATTTGAAGATTAAAGGTCAGTCCTTCGGCAAACTACCCCTTGATTTCCCAAGGGTTTGCAGTGTTTCTCCAGCATTTCTGGGGCATTTCTCCAGGTCTGCTCCCATCAAAGCAGTGAGATCTGTAAAACCCTTCTGGGTTATCACAGTCACTTTTTCCAGAGCTTTCCGATGGAGATGCACCTTCTAAAGCTCAACGTGCCCTTTCACATCCTCCTGATTCAAGCAGCCCAGTCATGAACATACTTGGATATCTAAGTTTTTTGTTGCTGAAATTATAAATTTCAGATTGAAAATGCATAGTGGAGAAAAAGGTTATCAGCAGTCACAAGCAAAAATCTGAATATACCTCTACACTTCTCTCTCTCCCTTTCTAATTTTAGAAAATTTTAATCTGCATTTTCTCACCCCATATTCCCCTCCCTCCATTCCCACATTTTAGATATAATGGTAGGAATCACCATCCCATTTAAACTATGGTATATTATACATAATATATATTAATGCACACAGAGCAAAATAGTGCAGAACCATTTCTGTGAAGTTACTGAAGCCGGCCCCACCACCCCTCAAGGCAAATAAATAGGCTGGCCTAACAATACAAAAGGTTGCAGATTTTCCTTTCCTTGTTGCCATGCCAACCACTCATTGCTCTGGCTGCCATTTCCCCAAGCTCCGCAGAGGAGTGTGCAGAGCAGTTATTTAGCATTCAGGGTGGATCTGCAGAAAAGCACACGGCCTCACTGCAAAGTGTCTGCACCTGGCGGCACCGATGGACAAGGACAGAAAATGGGGATCTTTGCAATGTTTTCCTTCGAAAGGTTGGGCATCTGGGTCTAGAAAAAAGTGAGAAAGACAAGAATTGCTAGAAAAGGCATGAGGTTTGTATTTGTCACCTTTGCTTTGTCCTGTGTGCTCTCTATACTGTTTGAAGCAGGTTTGAAGTATTAGCTTCAGTCATATGTGACTTGCCTTGGAAAATAGAAGGGGATCTGAACCTAATTGGGGGCTGTCTTACCTGGACTTTATAGTGAAGAACAGCCTCTCAACCTTGGTAAGGTTGCTTGCTTATAGCAGATATTGCTAAATACAGCTTAAAATGTTTTACAAATTAGAAGAAAAGATAGGTACCAGATACAGTTGTTTATTTAAATGTGCAATTGTAGGTAGTTCTTTCTATAAAAGAATTACCTTGTATCTTTCTTTGCTCTTCAGCCAGAATCTTAGAGAGGAATGTGATTGTTTGAAGCCAGTAATTATGAATCAGAATTTAAGGAAAACTTGGTTTCTCTTGACTCCTTTTAATTAAACCCAGTGACTCAACAAATAAAACCCATGATTTTATTCCTTGGAATTTTAATTGCCTACAAACAGTTCAAGTGGTGAAGAGTAAGGCTTGATCTAATGTAATATAATATAATACTTAAAAATTAAGATTAATTTGCATATGCATTTGCAATGTATGTTCCCATACTCCCATGTATGTTCCTCCAGAAAATTCCTCCCTTGCACTTGTGGAAATCATTCTCGTTTCTTTATTGTCTTGTTTGGGTTAAAGTCAGAACTACATCATAGACACTAATATATATATATATACACACACACACACACACACACATACACACACACATATATATAATTCTCTTTGGTCCACTGACACTTTGAAAAATTATTGTTTGAATTTGAATCTTAATGCAACAGATTTGAGCTAAGGAGAGTTCAGAACTACTTATAAAAATTTCTCTTGTTTCTAGCTATAAATATAATTTAATAGCATTGTATTTTTCACTTGAGCCTTTCTCATAATACTATATTTTTTTCAAGACCCTTATCAAATTTTCTCCTAATTTGCTACCACATTGTATCATCATATTTTTCTTTCAATGTATCCCAATGATTTGAGGTTTTTTAAAATCTCCATTTAGAGAAGATTTCTAAACAGTTCATAAAATCTTTTTTGTTTGTAGTGAATAGGTGACAATAATCAGTCATGGAAGCCAGTCTTCCTGATTTTTTTTTTTTTGGACCCTCTAAGCCTATGTTTCGGTGAGGTTTATGCATGACCTTTATATGTCCCTTATTCAATTGCTAAGAATTCTCTCCTCCCAGAAAATAAAAGAGAAAAACCTTAATAGTAATTTGGAACAAATAAATTAATATCTGGAGAATATTCTTCATCAGTCACTAAGGTGTGTTTTTGAAAAGTATGAGATATATATATATAAATTTGATTATATTGCTTGCATATACCTGAGAAAAATGTCTGTCACTGTATACCAAATATCCCCTTGAGGGCTGGCTTCAGGTTTGGTTTTATCGCTACTGGGAGGTTAGTAGGTCAGGGAGTACCTAGCAGTCATCAACACCTCCCTCTTGTCTCCCCAAGCTACTTGAGATGAACCGACTTTCTGCTTCAATGTATCAAGCCCTCTCATTCCCTCACACTTCACTGCGCCTTAGCACATTACATAAAGCACTGCTTTGATTGTCAGGGGAGTCTGGAAATTCATACCAGGAGCAGATGAACAGAACAACGGGTGCAGCATTGCAGACCTGGTAGTTTAAGCATGATCTGACTTGACATCATGAATCCTGAGGGGGAAAGGACACCAAACCGCCCAGTGCCCTCCCTCTGTGTGACTCGCCTTACTTACTCCCTCAGCCTTACTCGCTGATGAGCAGACAAAGAGGGAAGCATAGGTTCTAGGCTCTCACAGCAGCATTTAACCAGTATGCAAATACTAGGTAATGCTAGTATGCAAATGTTAGAAAGGAGAGTTAAATGTCCACTTTTACAACTGATTTCATCAATGCTCAAACTTCAGAAAACATTAGGCAAAATGGGTACTAAGGGAGCAATCAACACATGATTCAGAGAAAAATCTTGTGTAACAGAGATGATTCAGCCTCAGCACCCTGAAAATTAGATTCAATATTTTCAGTCCAGGTTTTGTGTTTGGAAATTAAGGTCAAGGTAAGGCTGGGAGCTGAGCACCTCTGATTCTTGCATAAGTTACTCCAGCATGAGTAGTCAGTTCTCTGTTTGAACTAACAGTGTTCTCTTTTGCAAACCTAGTTAATTTGCCCAAGCAATCTGTTCTGGTTTCATTCACATGCCGCATCATGAAACAAGTGACAAAGGACTCATTTGAAAGGGTACATGCAACAGAAGAGATTATCAGAAATCCATGATCAAAGGTCCAGAGCTGATTCATTTTATTCTCTCAAGTGAATCTCTTCCTCTTTCAAATACCTCTGTGTGCCATTTTATGTCTTGCTAATAGCCCTGGGTGTTCATTGGAAGGACTGACGCTGAGGCTGAAACTCCAGTACTTTGGCCACCTCATGCAAAGAGTTGACTCACTGGAAAAGACTGATGCTGGGAGGGATTGGGGGCAGGAGGAGAAGGGGACAACAGAGGATGAGATGGCTGGATGGCATCACCGACTCGATGGACGTGAGTTTGGGTGAACTCCGAGAGTTGGTGATGGACAGGGAGGCCTGGTGTGCTGTGATTCATGGAGTCACAAAGAGTCGGACATGACTGAGTGACTGAACTGAACTGAATAGCATTGATCATAAGTGTTTTGAGGTGGAAGGTGTGCTTCATTCATCTCCATGTTCCTTCTGACATATGATGTAATGCTTATACTCCCATCAGTTCAGTTCAGTTCAGTCACTCAGTCATGTCTGACTCTTTGTGACCCCATTAAATGTATATAAATATACATCAAAATATATAATTATATTTATTCACTCAAAGGTTAACCTTAAATTCTTTCTGAAACAAGGCAGAGAAACAAGCAAATAAATTAATAAACATGTGCATGTGTGCATGTCTACAGACTGGCATCAGTTGCTCAGTCATGCCCGACTCTTTGCGACCCCATGAATCGCAGCACGCCAGGCCTCCCTGTCCATCACCAAGTCCCGGAGTTCACTCAGACTCACATCCATCGAGTCAGTGATGCCATCCAGCCATCTCATCCTTTGTCATCCCCTTCTCCTCCTGTGCCCAATCCCTCCCAGCATCAGAGTCTTTTCCAATGAGTCAACTCTTTGCATGAGGTGTCCAAAGTACTGGAGTTTCAGCTTTAGCATCATTCCTTCCAAAGAAATCCCAGGGCTGATCTCCTTCAGAATGGACTGGTTGGATCTCCTTGCAGTCCAAGGGACTCTCAAGAGTCTTCTCCAACACCACAGTTCAAAAGCATCAATTCTTTGGCACTCAGCTTTCTTCACAGTCCAACTCTGACAACCATACATGACCACTGGAAAAACCATAGCCTTGACTAGACGGACCTTAGTCGGCAAAGTAATGTCTCTGCTTTTCAACATGCTATCTAGGTTGGTCATAACTTTTCTTCCAAGGAGTAAGCGTCTTTTAATTTCATGGGTGTGGTCACCATCTGCAGTGACTTTGGACCCCCAAAAAATAAAGTCTGGCACTGTTTCCACTGTTTCCCCATCTATTTCCCATGAAGTGATGGGACCAGATGCCATGATCTTCGTTTTCTGAATGTTGAGCTTTAAGCCAACTTTTCACTCTCCTCTTTCACTTTCATCAAGAGGCTTTTGAGTTCCTCTTCACTTTCTGCCATAAGGGTGGTGTCATCTGCATATCTGAGGTTATTGATATTTCTCCCAGCAATCTTGATTGCAGCTTGTGCTTCTTCCAGTCCAGCGTTTCTCATGATGTACTCTGCATAGAAGTTAAATAAGCAGGGTGACAATATACAGCCTTGACGTACTCCTTTTCCTATTTGGAAACAGTCTGTTGTTCCATGTCCAGTTCTAACTATTGCTTCCTGACCAGCATATAGGTTTCTCAAGAGGCAGGTCAGGTGGTCTGGTATTCCCATCTCTTTCAGAATTTTCCACAGTTTATTGTGATCCACACAGTGAAAGGCTTTGGCATAGTCAATAAAGCAGAAATAGATGTTTTTCTGGAACTCTCTTGCTTTTTCCATGATCCAGCGGATGTTGGCAATTTGATCTCTGGTTCCTCTGCCTTTTCTAAAACCAGCTTGAACATCTGGAAGTTCATGGTTCACGTGTTGCTGAAGCCTGGCTTGGAGAATTTTGAGCATTACTTTACTAGCGTGTGAGATGAATGCAATTGTGCAGTAATTTGAGCATTCTTTGGCATTGCCTTTTTAGGGATTGGAATGAAAACTGACCTTTTCCAGTCCTGTGGCCACTGCCGACTTTTCCAAATTTGCTGGCATATTGAGTGCAGCACTTTCACAGCATCATCTTTCAGGATTTGAAATAGCTCAACTGGAATTCCATCACCTCCAGTAGCTTTGTTCGTAGCGATGCTTTAGTTGGTGCTAATAAATATTTTTGAAAGTGAGATGAAGAGAGATCCTGAAACTATCACAACACTATAAATCAGCTATACCCCAATACAAAATAAAAAGTTCAGAAAAAAGAAAAAAAAGGAAGAAAGTATTCATGTTCAATTTTGAGAATGGAAATTACATAAACAAAATAGGGCTACAAAAACTTTGAATATATTTGTGTAAATATTGTGTAAGCAACATATTTGTGAGAAAGATGATGTTAGAAATGTTGGAACTAAAGAGGCAGATGGAGGAACATGGGAGGAGGCTGGATTCAGAGTAAAGACTGTAGAAGTGTTGACTAGCTCAATCAAGTTGGACTTTGAAATACTGTTGTAAAGAGAGTATCATGGAGGGATATAGCGGAAGACTTGTTATGTTCTGCAAATGCGAGGGAAGATTTGGAGTGAAGAAAACATATCTTTGACTTAAGATAGAAGTAAGACATCTGATTAGAAATACAATCTTGATGATGAAAACACCTGAACTGGGAAGAATATAAAAAATGAGGATATATGACCTTTCTGAGACACATCCATAATCTAACAGCTAAGAAGTACACAGATTGGACAGCTTTTCTTGTTCATTCTTGCAAAATAAAGTCTGATGTAAGAGTTGGCCTCAATAGAAAATGATACTGAAATATCCTGCAAACAGAACTCTAAAATGCACACCTTTGTTGATCTTCTGGTTTTAAGGAAAAGATTGCCTCACTACTATAAATCAGAAGGCCACATAAATTTCATTTCTGACAAATGGACAAACTGAATCTTAAAGAAAATGGATGCTCTAAGTCATAGACTTAATTATACTTCATTAAAGGAATATACTAGTATTGTCTTGGAGAGATGTTATATATCCTATTTTTGAAGGTCAATCTAATTAATATATCACCAATGTTCTTTTACACTGCTTCATCTTTGAGTCTATAAAATTACTTGAAAATGATAAGTTCTTAGGTAATAAACAGCATTTCCCTATTGAATAACAGGGATATTTATTCACTAATTTTAGGAAAAATGTTTCAGTTTGAATCAGACACACTTCTCTAGTTTTCTTATTTTAAAAAATCTTAAAAGCTGCATGTAATTGAAGATTTTCTTTCCTTTTTGACATATTAAAATAAAAAATGCTCACATTTACATTTTCTAATTTTAATTATTTCAGTATTTAAAGGATAGTATTTAATTAAACTAGTTAATTTTATAAGCAGTTTTTAAAATGAATCAGTTCTTTGGATACTTTTTTCTCCTTGTTGCATTTCCATGCTACTATTCTTTATCTTAAGCTAAAGTGTAGGATTTTCTTCTTTAAAATTTATCTATTGGTTTTTTGAAAAATCAAGATTTGTGACTAAAGTTTGGGAAAGATTGGAATAAACCCGTTCTCCTAAGAGCTTTACCAGAATTGATTTTTCTCAAAAAAAAAAAAAAAAAATTGCACTAACTTGGCCTGTCTCACAAAGCATGTAAGACAGTTCTTCCAGGCCAGTTGTCATCCAATTCATCTGTCTTGATTGTAGTGAAAAAAAAAAAAAGAAAAGAAAAGAGAAATGAGTTTGAAGCAAGTACAGATGCCACTTTCAAAAGTCGCATTTTAGGAGAGGAAGTTCGTTCAGTCAGGATAACAATGTTCTCTGTCCTGTTGAAAATATTTGGCATCCTACCTTTGACAGTTTTAAGTATGATATATCACCTTTGGCACCTACAGTTTGCAAGTATTTCTAGAGGTATGCTTGCTATCAGTGAGACCCTCTACACAAAAGAGATATAGATTGAGATAAGTAAACAACACTGAAGCAAAATCATCAATGTAAAATTTTATTTCAACAGATAATTAGAGCGTATTTTCTAAAATAGTATTTGTATGTTATTTGTAAATTTCTGAAGATTACTTTGAAATTACTATTAATTGGTTTTGTATATCTTAACATAAACTTTTTGTATCCCATAGTTGGAGAGAAATTCATTTAATAGGATGTTTCATGGAATGCATTAATCAATCCAGAATACAAAGGATATTTTTATTCTAGAATAATTTTTGGCATAAATTTTTAAATTCTATTTGTCTTTGCTTTTTACTCTCATAATAGTATAAATATAATGTTAGACTTGACACTTATTTTCTAACTTAAAAAAATTATTTTCTTATTTGCAAATTCTCTTGATTTTGCTACTCAGAACCCTGGAAAAGATCCTTAACTATCAACAGTTTTGCTTTTTGGAATTTTTCCAAAGAAACAGTCCTCCTTATCTTACATTATGGTTGAGCTCTAGTTAACAAACATTATTAAAGACTAAAAGAAGGATGACTCAAAATTATCTCTTTCTCATTTTTTGTTTTCTTTTCTGTCATAGCATTTTAGTTTTCAGAATTTCATAATGTAATTAATTCCACTGTCCCTTTTCCTGCAGTATAATTGAAACATGGTTCTCAGGTTATATATATTCAGTTATAATTGGTAATGATAAAGAATTACCGTATGTACTTAGTGACTTAAAAGTCTGCCAAGTCCTTTCAGGACTGATATAAAGAGAACATTTGTGAACAACATTTTATATAACTCCAGTGCTAAAAATAAAATAGGCAGTTGTAAAACAGAAACACTTAAAATACTTACATTTCATGAGAGACTAAGAAGAATCAAATAAGGTGGATGCTGTATATTATTATTTACACGTTCATTCTTAGAACTATGTTAGGACTAGAGGCTTAAGCAAACTAATTACACAGAAGTCATGTTGGTCTATCTGTTTGCCGATTGAAGGTACACTATGATGTACTGTGACAAAAGCAATCTTCCTATGACATAGTTCCTAAATTCTGTAGGGTTCTAGGTCACAGGCCTCCAAAGATTGAAAATTATTACCTTGGGGATGAGATGGAGCCAACAAAATGTAGCTAAGCTGATGATTTTTACCTTTTTATTGTAACAGTTTTTCCCTAGATGAAATCTTTCAGTTTATAGGAGTAACTGGTAAAGACTCTTCCTGATATATAGAGCACTTACACTTTAAAACTTTGCTCAATGGTTTCTTTGTTTTTTGGAATCTAGAGTGTTTTTCCATTTTTTCATTGTGTTCTCTGTCTCAGACATTCCTGGATTTGCAATTGCAGAAACAATAATTTCCCCGTATGAAATCTTAGACCTGTGCTGGTGCCCAAGTCTTTTGAGGTACCAAAAACAGATAAAACTTTGAAGACACAGATAGGCCTTTATGTGCATGAATGCTGGCACATGCATAGATTGACACACACACATACACACGCACATGTGCAAGTGCTGTTCTGCACACACAGTACATTTTGTGTTGTTTATCATGCAGTTACTCTAAGGATGAATTTTTTCAATCTCTCCTGGTTGTATTGATATTTCATCTCTTCATTAATGTTATTAATAATGTCTCCTGCTACATTCCTTTGTGTGATATGCTCAAGACAATACAGACAGTGATCCAATTTATCTCAAGTCTACAAGGAGTAGTACAGTTTTAATGGTTTTGACAAAATGCAAAACCTGAGCATTACAAGGCTCTAAAAGCATTTTATCAGTTCCCTCAGTGCCTTAATTATTATACTCAATTTATTGATATTAAGCAGTTTGAAATTTTCAGAGAGCCATATTCCCCAAGACATTTCTTTCCCAAATTAATTTAGAATCAATAAAATATTGCAAGCTGATTTAATTAGTAAATGTTTACTATATGAAATACAAACAACACTACAAATATGCACATATTACTACATTTAGATCCTCCATTACCACCAACAGCACAAACCTTTAATTAGAATATATAATTATAAAGCTAAGCCATCTTTGCTTGCTATATTTCTTCTGCTGTACCCTTAAAACCAGAAGTTAAATTTTCCAGTAGGTACTGTTTTTGATTGGTGCTTTGCCTTTCTAATTACTTTTGGTTCCATATATGTTGTTCTTAGCTTGCAATATCCTTCTACTGATAACCATCTTAATTTACAAAGACTTTTCCCTTTGAGTAAATTACACATTAGGCCAATTCTATCCAAGTTCTAAGAACTTCATTTGAGTAGATTAAATTGGCCATCTAAACAAGATTATGGATTCAGGCACATAGGTTGAAATAGGGAAAAAAGAGAAAGAGGGAAAATTCTCCTATAGTCATACATTGTACTCCTAATCCTAGTCCAAGTGGTTGCAAATGCCTTTCAGAAGAGGACCGTGTGTGACTGTGAATGTATAGATCAGCCAAAATCTGTGGCCCTTACTAGAAAAATCTTAAAAAACAAACCAAAAAAAAAAAACCATGTTCTTCAATGAGATTGTCCCACTTTCCAGTACAATTTAAATATAGGAACACCATCTCTTACTTATCTTCGTAGCCTTGGTAATGACTAAGCATAGTTACATCATCTGGAGTGGGTACAATATAGCTTAAATTTAAGTACCTTTCAGAATGAACTTTGTGCAGTCATGATTCCTCATCTTAAATGCATTTTACTCCATAAACTAACATTACTGCAAAGGCATTTTCCCTCATAAATTTATCCTTGTTTTAGTCAGTAAATCTTTGGAATTCATCTTTGAAGGAAAAAGCTGGTATGCAGAGATCTACAGCTGTCGTGTTGGCCAGGTGGCTAGGGTGACCCTTTGAGATCAATGGGAATCTGATTAGGAAGGGATATGCCAATGCTGGCCTCTTTAATAAGTACTAAGGTGCCAGAGAAACAAACAAAACCACCACCACAACAAAAACCAATCTGCTCTTTTAATTTCCTTCATCAACAGTTGATCATGGGTAACAGCTTCAGAGAGACCATTCACTCTCCAAATTAAGCTGGAGCAGAGGCAAGGAACTTTCCTTCTTTCCCTGTTTTTATGAATTTATCTAGGGTATTTGTTTAGCTGAGCACTTCGAACACAGTGCTTTCCTTGTTGACTAGTTTCCATCAGCAGCAGCAATTAGCTTCAGTTTCCTAGGCAACCATTCTCTACCCCACTGAGAAAAACCTTTTCTTGACAGGAGCATTCTGTCTAAAATTGTTTTGTTTTCCTTCTTTCACAAGTGTACGGTAGCCTTACTTGTCATTTCTTTTAACATAGCGCTATTATACTTATTATTCTTAAAAGCAAAAACACTTTCTGGCTTTTATATTCCATATGGTTGAATTTATTGTCAACGTCTCTTACTTTTCTCTTAACCTGAAAGAAATCAACAAAAATATATTCTCAGGCATATGCCAACTTGCTTGGATGTTTTTTGTTCACAGTGTAATCAGTGAGCCTTTACATATTCAAGTAATCTCAGCTGGTTGTGATGAAAACCCAAAAGGTACACATTAAAAATCAGTCTTCTTTGTATACCAACAATGTCAGATGTTGCTCAGAACCAGGTTGGAATTGTCAGGGCCACTGAGAAAGTTTCAGCTCCATTGTTTATAAATCAAACAAACAATATTGATAGATCAGTATAACAAAATAACTAAACCAAAAATAGGTGCTAAAAACAGGGCCTGACACTAGCAACAGAATTTGACATGATAGAATAATGTGACCAGAAGTGCATAGTGGTGTAGCTTGAATCAGCATCCATTGTTTATAAATCAAACAAACAATATTGATAGGTCAGTATAACAAAATAACTAAACCAAAAATAGGTGCTAAAAACACGGCCTGACACTGGCAACAGAATTTGACGTGATAAAATAATGTGACCAGAAGTGCATAGTGGTGTAGCTTGAATCAGCATCATGGAAAAAACTGGAGGATTGCAAACTGACTGTAAGTTGGTTGAATATCCCTGGGTCGGAAATATCCCCTGGAGAAGGAAATGGCAACCCACTCCAGTACTCTTGCCTGGGGAATCCCATGGACAGAGGAGCCTTGTCACAGAAGAGTTGGACACAACTTAGCGACTAAACAACAGCAACATGATATAAGGATAGAGTAAAATTTACCTTGTCGTTTTAGTTTCGAGAATAACTGGCAGGAGCCTGATACAGTCTGTTAGACAATGACCCAAAATTCAAGCAAGAAGGTACTCACTGGGAAAAACAACAGAATTGTCCTAATGTATGACAGAAACTGTCGGTCTTTACCTACATTTTGTCAGTCAAATGATGATAGTAGACTTGATGATAACAAAACTGTGAGTGTGATTAAAATAGTAATATAATTTAAATAAGCACTTTATATATATATGTATACATATGTATTTCATTTAGTTGTCCCAATGTACCAAAAGATGAATATCACTTCAGTTCCCCTTTTTAGATGGGGAAACTGAAGCTTAGAGAGAGTATTTACTTGCAGTTATTAAGAGCTAAAGACAGGGCTTGATTCCAGATTTTTTGACACCAGAATCTGCTGCTGTTGCTAAGTCGCTTCAGTCATGTCCGACTCTGTGCGACTCCATAGATGGCAGCCCACCAGGCTCCCCCGTCCCTGGGATTCTCCAGGCAAGAACACTGGAGTGGGTTGCCATTTCCTTCTCCAATGCATGAAAGTGAAAAGGGAAAGTGAAGTCGCTCAGTCGTGTCTGACTCTTTGCGACCCCATGGACTGCATCCTACCAGGCTCCTCTGTCCATGGGATTTTCCAGGCAAGAGTACTAGAGTGGGGTGCCATTGCCTTCTCTGCACCAAAATCTACTATGATATAAAATATCTGTACTACATTGATATAAATCAAAATGATATTCTAATGAGACAGTAAATTGCCTTTATCCATGATTTTGCTAGTTTTCCAACTTGGAAAATATGTTACTGTGTGGAATATATAATATTGACAGGAAATAGAAGTGCCTAGTGTAGCAACTTGTTTAATAACCTTGTATTGCAATATGTTTATTCATTATGTAGGAGAATATAAGTAGCTTAGCATCATATCTCCAAGGTATTATCAAGTAGGTTTCTGTGGATGAGAGCATGTCTCAGTTTCTTATACCTACTTACTTCCGTTGGTGGTATATGCTTCCACCAATAGATTTACCCAATAACAAAAATAAACATGCTTTCCAGAATTCAGTTCAGCCTCCTGAGGACTGCTTTGATCCTCTTGTGAATACCAACCCCACGTCTGTTATTCAGAATATGTTTACAAGACGGACTTCACTTTTTTACCTGTAGCTGTTTATCTCTATATTGATGATACAGTGTCACCTGTTGCTCTATTACCTGGGTTTTATCTTTAAATCCCTTATTTTATGTAAGCCTATAAGCAATGGCACCCACTCCAGTACTCCTGCCTGGAAAATCCCAGGGATGGAGGAGCATAGTAGGCTAAAGTCCATGGGGTCTCAAAGAATTGGACACGACTCAGCAACTTCACTTTCACTTTTCATAAGCAATAACATTATTTAAAGGTTATAAAACGGATTTGTTTTAAAGAAGTTACTTTTAATGTTTTCAGTCTAGCTGATTTTTAGACAGATCATTTATCAGATTAGTTCCAAGTTATCCATTCATTTTGCTTAGGCATGACAAGACTTTATGGCCACATCATGAGCTATTTTTGTATTAGTTATAAAAACATAATGACACTGCTGGTAAAATTATACCAAGTTAATATTCAAGTACTGGTTGAAAGGTTTTCACTGAAATTCTAAATCCTTGACATTAACAAAATAAAGAATAAAATACATATTATACAACGTCCTTAAGACAGTTTCTAACATAGACTAAAAATGTCCACTTCTGAAAATTTTAGATGTTCAAAAGAAACATAACTGATCCTTGCAGAATTTCAGATTACAGTAAGATGTGTCATGTTTTCAGCTGCGACTTCAGTTCAGTTCAGTCGCTCAGTTGTGTCCTACTCTTTGCGACCACATGGACTACAGCAAGCCAGGCCTCCCTGTTCATCACCAGCTCCTAGAGTTTACCCAAACTCATGTCCATTGAGTCAGTGATGCCATCCAACCATCTCATCCTCTGTCGTCCCCTTCTCCTCCTGCCTTCAATCTTTCCCAGCATCAGGGTCTTTTCTAATGAGTCAGTTCTTCACATCAGGTGGCCACAGTATTGGAGTTTCAGCTTCAACATCAGTCCTTCTAATGAATATTTGGGACCAGTTTCCTTTAGGATGGACTGGTTGAATCTCCTTACAGTCCAAGGGACTCTCAAAAGTCTTCTCCAACGCCACAGTTCAAAAGCATCAATTCTTCGGCTCTCAGCTTTCTTTATAGTCCAACTCTCACATCCGTACATGACCACAGGAAAAACCATAGCTTTGACTAGACAGACCTTTGTTGGCAAAGTAATGTCTCTGCTTTTTAATATGCTGTCTAGGTTGGTGCTAACTTTTCTTCCAAAGAGAAAGTGTCTTTTAATTTCATGGCTGCAGTCACCATCTGCAGTGATTTTGGAGCCCCCCAAAATAAAGTCTGCCAGTGTTTCCACTGTTTCCCCATCAATTTGCCATAAAGTGATGGGACCAGATGTCATGATCTTAGTGTTCTGAATTAAGCCAACTTTTTCACTCTCCTCTTTCACTTTCATCAAGAGGTTCTTTAGTTCTTTGCTTTCTGCGATAAGTGTAGTGTCATCTGCGTATTGAGGTTATTGATAGCGATCTTATTTCAGCTTGTGCTTCATCCAGTCCAGCATTTCCCATGATGTACTCTATATATAAGTTAAATAAGCAGGGTAACAATATACAGTCTCGATGTACTCCTCTCCCAATTTGGAGACAGTCTGTTGTTCCATGTCCAGTTCTAACTGTTGCTTCTTGGCCTGCATACAGACTTCTCAGGCGGCATGTCGGGTGGTCTGGTATTCCTTTCTCTTTCAGAATTTTCTACAGTTTGTTGTGATCCACACAGTCAAAGGCTTTGGCATAGTCAATAAAACAGAAGTACATGTTTTTCTGGAATATCTGGTTCTTCTGACTTTTGTAAATCCAGCTTGAACATCTGGAATCTCATGGTTCACGTACTGTTGAGCCTGGCTTGGAGAATTTTGAGTATTACTTTGCTAGCATGTGAGATGAGTACAATTGTGCGGTAGTTAGAGCATTCTTTAACATTTCCTTTCTTTGGAGCAAAAGCAAAAGCAACACCTATTTGTGGATGTGACTGGTAATGGAAGTAAAGTCTGATGTTGTAAAGAGCAATACTGCATAGGAACCTGTAGTGTTAGATCTGTGAATCAAGGCAAATGGAAGTGGTTAAACAGGAGATGGCAAGAGGGAACATCGACCTTTTAGGAATCAGCAAACTAAAATGGGCTAGAATGGGTGGATTTAACTCAAGATGACCATTATATCTACTACCATGGGGAAGGATCCCTTAGAAGAAATGGAGTAACCATTATAGCCAACAAAGAGTCTGAAATGCAGTACTTGGAAGCAATCTCAAAAACGAAAGCATGATCTCTGTTCATTTCCAAGGCAATCCATTCAATATCACAGCAATCGAAGTCTATGCCCCGGCTAGTAATGCTGAAGAAGCTAAAGTTGAAGATCTACAAGACCTTCTAGAACTAACACCCAGAAAAGATGTCCTTTTCATTATAGGGGACTGGAATGCAAAACTAGGAAGTCAAGAAATACTTGGAGTAACAGGCAAATTTGGCCTTGTGAAGATCCGTGTTAACTCTCAGTGAAGTATAATGAATAGTACTTTGTCAATTTATTCATAATCTGTATTCATCTTTAATCTTCTGAATGACTATATCCTACTCAAAATTTTATATGTATAATGGTTGGGAGGAAAACTTAACAACAAAAAATTAGAGTAAGAAAGGCAATAAGAATGTAGAATAAGTAAGCAATGAAGGATTAAAATGTAGTCTAATCTCTTCATCACAAAAAGAATGTTTCATGTTGCTCATTGTCCTCAGCAGTAAATAAGGGTTATCATGCTTCTAGAAACAGTCTAGAAGACAGACCCTCCATAACTGGGACTTACTGGCTGAGTCTAGAGCAGATGGTAGCCCAGAACCTACACAGCCAAAGAAGTTTGTATGAAGCCAGAAAATAAATAAGTAAAATGCCTCTAGCTTTGTCTATGGAAAGAAAGCAACAATAACAACCAGAAAAACTGGCCATCAACATAGGTAATCACAGAGTAATCATACTATCCTATAATTCAACATAAATAGCCTCGTTGGGCTGGAACTCTTACTGCATATCACCATTGCTCTCTCTTTAAGTAGAAATATAAAAGTAGAGAACTCAGAACAATGTATGACTGAGAGAAAATGAAAACATCTTGGTGAAGAACTAGTGGGAAATCTATGTGCCAGGCCTGTTCTATATTTGAGTTCCTCACAACAACCTGTGAGATGGGTATTACTATCATTTCCATTTTTTTTGGTTGAGGAATTGAAACTCAATGAGTTTGAGTAAAATTCCAAAGATGAAGTAACTAGATGGTAGCAATGCTGGAGTTTATGCCCACATATCTCTGCTTTAAAGTCCATGTGACTTTGTCTAATTTACACTATAAAAGATAGTAATATTCTAGATAGACAGAAAGATATGATAGAAAGTGGATGGAAGGATGGTGGTATTTAATAAATACTTGTAGAATGAATATATATAATTTCATAATTAGCTATAATTATATATATATATAATCACACACATTGTAACTCTTATAATTTTTATAGGTCTGATTTTTTGACTGTCTTCCTTTATCTTTTGTATATGTTTGACATGTTTACCATTAGTCTTCCCTGAACTTTACCTGAACCCTGAGTAAATTTGCCCCTGTTCCAAAAGCCAGGCTATAACGATGAGGCTCCCTCAGGAGATCTGCTGATTAGGCCTCCAGTGGGAAAAGGCCATCCTTCATGTGTGAAGCTGCCATCTCTACACTGATGACAGCCTTTGCTTAGAGAAAGATTTTTAAATTGACTGGACCATTTGAAACCCCTGAGCAACCCTATATTTTTGTTTTCCTGAATAAAGTGTTAAATTATAATAATATTAGAAAATACACTTATTTTCTAGTTTTTAAGTTTTAGCAATATTATTTTCCCCAGAATGGAATATAATGTGTCATGAACTTGGTTCCCACACAGCCTGTTTGATTATTCTAAAATAGCTTTCTTATAATCTGTGAAATTCCTTTGTAAAAAAAAAAAAAAAAAAAAAAGATCAGTTCTCCTAAGATTGGGCTAAATTATTTTACTAGTTTTGATTAAATGCCTACAAATATAAAATCAGCTTATTCAACCATGAAACTCAAACATTTAAATTAATGTTCTTTGAAACAGCAAACCCAATAAAATGTCCTGCTACTTTCCATCTAAATTAATATTGTTTTGTTAAAAGTAAACTATCACTGATAAAACATGTGGTACTAGCTGATATAGTGCATTTTACTAAAGTTGGCCCTGTCTAAACTGATTGGAGAAGGATGGCACCCCACTCCAGTACTCTTGCCTGGAAAATCCCATGGACAGAGGAGCCTGGTAGGCTGCAGTCCATGGGGTTGCTAAGAGCTGGGCACGACTGAGCGACTTCACTTTCCCTTTTCACTTTCATGCATTGGAGAAGGAAATGGCAACCCACTCCAGTGTTCTTGCCTGGAGAATCCCAGGGATGGGGGAGCCTGGTGGTCTGCCATCTATGGGGTCACACAGAGTCGGACACGACTCTGCAAAATGGGAAAATTTAGACAAACTTCTCTCAAAGTTCTTTTAGCTCTAAAATTGTGTGATACTATGAATTAAGTTGTATAAGTTAAAACATCCTTATAAAGATGAATTGTATCTTTGCTACTTGATACTGTAATTATTCCATACTTGTTTTTGATAGTAAAGAAAAAGGATCCTTCATCATTGAAATTAAAATGAGTGCAAAGTAGACTAATTTCCTTGTGGTAGATTTTTTTTATAAATATGATGAAAAAATTCTGTAGAATTTTGTCTCTAATTTAGAAGCAACTTAGCAGCAGCAAACTGATTGGAGACAAGTTATGATTCAATTTTCCCTTTATTTATCTCTGTTTAGAATATTTTGAAAGCCTGTACAGTGCCTAAAGATGTCATTTGACCTACACCTCGTGTAAATACATTCTTTATTAAGTCCACCTGTGTTCTCATTAGCCAAGAACGTATAAACTAATTCTCCATGGTGTCAGAATTATTGTAAATATACTCTCAAGCAAAATGACTGGTATAATTATGTAGCTCACTTGTAATTTGTTCACATAAATTAGCAGATATTTGTATTATTTTTATTGGACTGTCTTCCCAATTTAAACAAATTTAATTTCTTAACTACTCTCAGATCCTGGAAATGTCTTCAGAAAGTACAGAAGAATTTTGGAGCCCCATTTAAGAAATACTTTTCTAGAATGCTTCAAAATCTTAAGAATACAATAAATTATATAAATGGGGGGGTTAAGTTAGTAAATATAGTAACAGGCACAGATTACTTCTGAATTTGTGTAAATATTATGAACAAGCTTTTCATGTTGATTTTTCATCCTTTCAAAAAATTGTGTTAAAGGTCCAATCTGGATAAAGTTCACTGAGAGAAGCTTTGAGAATTGCAGCAATGCCAGAGAGAAAATCTTTGACTTGGGCAACTACAAAGTAGTGGAGATAAGGCTTGTGTACGAGCACAGTTTCACACAAGATATATTTCCTTAGTGCTATCGGGAAATACTAATGTGCATAGCGCCAACAGGGAGATGCAGGAATGATCCAGAAGATGCATTGGTTTTATATATATCCCATTTTCTGGAGTGTCTGTTCCGCCTCTCCACTGCATTCAGTTCTCCATAAAACACTTGGATGCTAGAAGTGCTAAAATTACTCTATTGATTTTTAAATGTCTGAATTTCATTGAAAGTTAATATATGTAAGTGGCAATTCACAAAACGTTAACTGATTCTTTTTGTTATATTATTAAACAGTGTGGACAACAAAGAAGTGTCTCCAAGTGGATTTAACTTTCTGTGGCCCGTTTTGCAGTATTCTTTCCATTGATAATGTCACTCTGGGAGATTAGCCTTTCAACCCAGCAGCTTGGCTTCATGGAAACACGCAGCCCTTCTTCCTCCCCTGTCCTCCCCACCAAATAGCATAGCAGTTACAGTGCTTTGATGATTACAGTGCTTAATCCTTACAATGCTTTAATGATTGTTATTGTCACATATTTACCTGCAAAAGCTAAAATGGAACTAAAATGCAAATAAAATAATACTGTCTCTTAGAAATAAAATATTCATCTTCTTGAGGTAAATTATCTATTGCAATTTCTAAGATAGTCTTCAAGATATATAGGTAGGTAGATAAATGATTAGATAGATAGATATTGGTTAATCACTTGTTACATAGTCTCCAAGTATAATCAGGAATAGCGATAGTGTACGTTAGATACATGAATAGACAAGCAGATCTGCGAGTGTGTTTCCTTGGTTCATACCTTTAAAGGAATTCATATATTTCCTTTAGTAATTCACACATGACTGCTAAAGAATTTTTTGGTTATTTTTCCATTATTCCTTCTGTTGTTCTGTTTAAGAAGAAGAACATCATAATAGAAAACCTGGGTTCTAATGTGTTTTGCCTCCATCAGCTGTGTGAACTTGAGCAAATCTCATCAATATACCCAGCCTTTGTCTCCTCATCTGCAAAGTGGGAAAATTTAGACAAACTTCTCTCAAAGTTCTTTTAGCTCTAAAATTGTGTGATACTATGAATTAAATTGTATAAGTTAAAACATCCTTATAAAGATGAATTGCATCTTTGCTACTTGATACTGTAATTATTCCATACTCGGTTTTGATAGTAAAAATAAAGGATCCTTCATCATTGAAATTAAAATGAGTGCAAAGTAGACTAATTTCCTTGTGGTAGATTTTTTTATAAATATGATGAAAAAATTCTGTAGAATTTTATCTCTAATTTAGAAAATATTTTTAATCTCAGAAGACTTCTTTCCTTTTTAGTTGATGATATGTGGATCATCATTGCCTGGATTTTTTCTGACAAGGTTATATAAAGTTAGCATTGACATGGCTCAGCAGATGCTGTGACAGTCCAGAAACTAGTGATCAGGCATCTCACAGACTGATCTGTTTAATGATGAACCTCCCTCTCAGTCTAGCTTTTTAAAATGAAACTATTGCACTACCTATAGGGCTTTCCTGGTCACTCAGCAGTAAAGAATTCACCTGCTCACACAGGAGATGTGGGTTTGATCCCTGGGTTGGGAAGATCCCCTAGAAAATTAAATGGAAACCCACTCTGGTATTCTTGCCTGGAAAATTCCATAGACAGAGGAGCCTGGTGGGCTACAGTCCATGGAATCACAAAGAGTTGGACGTGACTTAGTGACTAACAACAACAACAATTACACTAAGTTGAATATATATCATATGGCCTCAAAGATCTTTAAACCATCTACTATTGAGAAAAGGAGCAGCTCTTTAGAAAGGGACTGTCTGATACATCATTTCCATGTATTCCACTCAAATTTTATCTTCCCAGGTTTTTCTTAATCTCTCTTGTTCATACTGAAACCAGATAGTGTTATTTAATCACAAATTCACATTTTGAAGCATCTTCCTGTGATTTTAAATCATGGTATTTGTTCAGATTAGCATAGAAGCGCGTTTTACTGGGTACAAAATAATACATTATTTCTGTTTATATAAACAGGTTTTTTTTATTATTATTGTTTACACTGCCATACAGGTTGTTTTCGTTAGTTCTGTGTGCGTTTCGCTTAGCTCCCAGAATGCCAGCTCCTTTTATTTTCTTTCTCTGTCTCTCTCTCTTTTTCTTTTTTGGTAATGTGTTTGTGTGTGTGTTTATCTGCAACTTATCCTATTGCACTTTTTAGGGAGAAAGACAATGAAATACAATTCTAATTGACTGTATTGTTTGATTAATTTTCCTCTTTGCCACCTGTTTTCGATGGCTCATTTTATTTTCTTTTGTTACAATTTATTACAGAGGAGGTGTCTGCAAGGATAGTTCAAGTAGTCACGGCGGAAGCTGTAGCAGTCCTGAAAGGTGAACAAGAGAAAGAAGCTCAGCCTAAAGATCAACCTCCTGCTCTGCCTTTAGGTAAATGAGAAAGTCTCAGGTCAGGGGCAGTGTCTGCTGCACCTCAATCACAGGATCAAGTCTTCACGTTCAAAGATAGGCCATATCTCGTACTCCATCTCTACTTGTGACATTCCTCAAATGCCTCTGTTGGGATGCACTGGGACCTATTTTCACTTTTCTCAACAGGCTCATTGTAGTATTTCAGTAGTCTTTAGGACAGTCAACTTCTAATTACACTTTGCCCCTAAATTGCCCTTCATTTTTCTTTTCCAGACCACTGGAAATAGTTATTAAAAAAATTAAGCCAATGCACTTTGACGTCATGGCCCCCACTCAGGAAAATGTTCTAATGCTTTAATTAGAGATGATTGTTTCCCTTTATGGGTTTTGGTTAATGATTATCTATACTACAGTCTCTGGGGTCTCCCTGAAAAGGCTACCAAAACCTACAGCCAGAGATTGTTAGAATCATCAGTGGCTAGTACCTTATATGGGATACAATGATTGAATCCCATATGAGGTACTAGTCTTCACTTTGTTCATTTAAGGGCAATACATTAGCCCTCTCCCTCCATTGCAAGTCAAATGCCCTACAAGACCAAACAGGTAATATAATGGCGCTCACCAAGGAAAACACTCTCAGCCAAAGGCTTGGTGCCCCTATTTTCAATGGATAGATAGATGCTAGATGTGGTTGTATATACATGCAGAGACACATAAAAAGGGAAATTCTCTTGCAATTCAACATATGCTTATTTCACAGGTATGTATAACTAACCCAGAGAAAGATGTGGTTTTTAAAGCCTAAAAATAGTATAATAACTATTGTTCCTTCAGTCTTATGCATCTTTAATATTTGATTTTCTGATAAGCACTGCATTGTCTATTAAAAATTAAACCATAAAAATTTCTCCTCTCTCAATAATGATTAAAAATAATCTCATTATATTCAATACAATGTTCTCTGATGATCAAGGATTATTTTCACCTAAAACAGAGAGGGAAAAACTTATCTAAAACGTTAGCTTTCTTTCTGTGGTTTACTTCTGTTCTTTGAAATGAAAGGAAACCTTACTTTAAAAAAAATTTGTTTTTAATTTTTATACAGTTGGAAAGTTATTTTCCATTTATAGCTATTACAAAATCCTGGCTATATTCCCCATGTTGTACAATACATCCTTGAGTCTGTCTTACACCCAGTAGTTTATAGCTCCCATTCTCTACCCCTGTGTTGCCCCTCTTCCCTCCCTACTGGTAGCCACTTGTTTGTTCTGTCTGTGAATCTGCTCCTTTTTTGTTATAGATACTAGTTTTCTGTAGTTTTTAGATTCCACATATAAATGATGTACACCATGTGTCTTTCTCTGTTTGACTTACTTCACTTAATATAATGCCCTGTTAGTGGCAAAATTTCATTATTTTTTAAAAGAAAAATCTCCCCGCGGCGTCTCTCTGGGTCATCCCCATGCAACAGCCCCAAGCATGCTTATGTATTGTACTTCATAATCATATACTCTGATATTATAGTATTTGAGTTAGTACTGCATGTTTGAAAGTAGGTAAATTAAAAGGAAGATTGTTTGGGGTTTTTAATTAAATATAAAAGTAACAGTAAATTATAGTGAATGGCTAATTTAATACTGTAATTTTCTCACATATCAATAAAACATTCCAAATAGAGTAAAAAAAAAAAAAAAGAAAAAAAGAAAAATCTCACTTAAAAAAAAATTAAACTTTAAAATATCCCTTAGAAGCCCACAGGCTTATTTAAAATAAATTTTACCACTGGCCTTGACTGATAAATATTTCCTTTGAAAATCCCTTACCTTCGTGTGAGTGGTCATAAGGAAGGTAAGTGTCTTCAAGAGGAAAACGGAGTTAATGTGAATGAATTTCATCATCTAGAACATTTCTCTTTGGTCTTCTTTCGTGTAGTGCCAAGGCCAGAATATTTCTCAGCTCCCACTAGTACATGTTTCTATCTGAAGGTTGCCTCAGGCTGTGACAGCTTCATTTTTCTTTTCTGAGAATACATACAGAAGATGGATTTGACATTATACTCAGTGAACAAAATGTTGTTTAAAAAATACATCTCCTAAAATAGCTGTGATTAGTTTCCAGATCAAGATAAACAATAGTTTCCAGCTCTAACATATTTTTAATCAGTCAATTCAAATCCAAACTAAAATGCTTACCTGGCTGGGTTTGAATGTAGTAAATTAGGATCAGAATTAAATATTTTATTAATTGAAAGAGCAGATAAAATTAATGAGATTAATGATAGAATTTTAGAAGTTATCTCTAATCCATTTTTATGGAGTGATTTTTTTTTTATATTAAATGCTCTTCTTTTTTTAGGTTTTCAAAAATTTATGAATCAGGTAATGGGGCTGAAATAAAATAAGTCAAATGCAACTTACTATTGACTCTTTCCTTGAATTTCATAGAGTCCTTTTTACAGATGGCACAACTCCTACATGTCCACTGGGCTAGTAGGATTAATTGTTGTATCTCATTTTTCCATTGTTTGATCTTTAGCAGCTGAAGAGACAGCTAATCTGCCTCCTTCTCCACCCCCATCACCAGCCTCAGAACAGACTGTCCCAGTGGAAGAAGGTAAGGCCTGTTGGACTCTTTGAGGTTTGTCTTCTTTTAAGGGTAAATAAACCTCAACCCATAAGTGCTGGACTTTGGTATTGGTTAGTATGTGACCCAGCTTTGGAGCTGTCTGTTTCAAATAATCAAGAAGAAATGAAGAATTTAATTAAATGTATTATCATTTCTGTACATAAAATCAAAAGTAGATGAATATGGTAAATAAAACAGGAAAAATCTGCTGGATAAAGGAAAAGATAACTTTGTGTTCAAGCGGCTAGCTAGAATAACTACAAAGAACTAGTTTACTTCATGTAGAATATTTTAAAGAGTAGATACAATTTAATTTTATAAGTGACTGAATAAAAATAAATATATTGATGAAATCAGTAGATTTGTTTTGGAAGGGTTGGCAGGAACTGTCTCTATTTTGCTCACTATTGTATTGCCAAGGGCTTCCCCAAGGCCAGACCTGTAGCAAACTCTCAATAAATATTAATGAATAAATGAAGAAGTCAGTGAACAAATTTGATATTGAGAGTACTGAACTGGAAACTGGGATCATGGCTTCTTTCCTGCTGAGACCTTTTATTGTCCATGAATCTATTTATGCATTCAGTCAACATGGAATGCCGTGTCAGCTTTTCAGTTTGCAGTGAAGAAGCAGACAGATGCCTCTGAAGACTATCCATTTAGAATCTGAGATGAAAGACAGTATTTAAAAGCTAAATATTATTGGTTCTCTGACTTAGACCAGTTAACTTTTGTCTATTGTTTGAGAGTTATAGGAGAAGAAGAAAGCTTTTAAAATTTGTTGAAAGCTTGCTTGTGTCAATATAATTTACTTTTCGTATACTAAAATCAGAATATTAATACTTTTCCATTTTTGTCATTTATTTGTTGACTTATTTTTCCTTTTGTTGTGCCTTTTGGAGCTCATTTTATTGTCTTAAAAATTAAATAAGGTCAAAAAGAATCACTGTCTTTTTATAAAAATCTGTAATTAGGTTTGTTTTTTTTTTGAATTACTAGGTTATTCTAAATTACTGAACTATAAACTATGAATAAGTATAATTTATTTTTGTCATAGATTTATAAACTTAAACCTTTTTTAGTAAGATTTTTTTCTTAAATTGAGGCCTTTTTTCCTAAGTTTACTGCCTGAAATAATTAGTCAAAGGAATAAAAGAAAATTTGAGGACTATAAGCATTGCATATAATCAGTGTCATTATAACCACTGATGATTAGTTAATTCCCTGAAAATGTGATTTGATCTTTTAATTCATAGATTTGAAAGATCCTTTCTGGCCTTGATTTTATCTGTTCATATCTATGGAGCACCTACAAGTTTCCTTGCACTCTACTAAGTATACACTAGTAAGCAAAACAGACATGATCCTTCCTTGTAAGAAGCACAAAGTCTGGAGAATGGAAATCCAGTAAGTAAGTTCAGCACTAGGAAGGAAAAGAACAGGGAGCTTTAAGGTAAAAGAAGAGTAATCTTCCTTTATTGGAGGGTGAAGGGAGCTCACCTCAGAAGCCTGAGGAAGTGTTGGTCAAGGAAAGATGAAGAAAAGGGGCAATTTGGGCAGAGGGACGAGGATGTGCAGGGCTCTCAGGTGGGGAAGTGCATCAAGTGTTCTAGGAATTAAAGGAGTCCCAGGGCTAATGTGTGAGAGATGGGTGGAGGAGAGGAGTCTGGGAGTGAGCAGCAGCTGGCTTGGTTCAGGCTCCTGGATTTTACTCTGAATGTAGTGGAAAGCCTTCCATGATAGCTCACTTCCCACAGGTCACTGAAAATGTTTCTGAACCCCTACTTAAAGCCTTTCCCATGTCAGGAAATCCTCTTAACCAAGAGAGGGGTATGACATTGACTCCCAAGTCACCTAGAGGTCAAGAAATTCATTCTTCTTACTGCTATATGTGAGTTTGAGTTAAAAGGCAACAAGGTCTTCCCAGCCATCTGAGACTCACCCAGTCTTTTCTGGAGGGTGTACCATAGATACAATGAAAGTATAAATTAAAAATAGAATCACTTTCATATCTTGGTAACTTAGGTATCATATTCCAAAGTAACTGTTCCTTCACATTTCGGGATTGTTTTCCTCAAGGTGTTTCAGTATATTTGGGGAAAATGGCAACTTACTTCCTACTGAAAGTAATTTGAAGATATTTTTAACATTTTCAAACTGAACATGTATTTTTATTTAATTTTTTTCAAAAGAAAGCCTCAACCTATACAAAATCCTAATGATTTGCTTTTAAAAAGATAATCATATTTTTAGTTATATAGGAAAAATATGTAATTTCAAACTCCATTGATTTAAAAGATTAGGTAATATTTTTACCTTAATTTTATGAAAGGCATGTGATCTAGGCAATCAAACTAGTTCCTCTCTTTTAAACCACTCTTTAAGTATTTATAACAACTTATTTGTTTTGTTTTATCAGAAAAAAATTAGTGAAAATCCACAAGACAAGAATAACTTTTCAAATTTTCAAATCAATTGGTTTGTAAAGACAAAGCCAAAATTTTTAATATATTGCTCATAGCACATTGACTGGAAAGAAAGCAGGTGGATTTTTCCATCTAGGAGATTTTTCACCCTCCTCAAAACACCCTTAAAGCAACTTCAATCTAAAAGCACAGTGAATGTCACAGTTCAGTCCTTTTATGTAAATGTTCTTAGATTAAATTGAGTATTTTATTGATTTTGAAGATAGGCTTTTTATTAATTAGCAAACATTCTAAAAGCTGTTCTTTCCCAAAGGGGAAGCATGGATGCTTCTACTAAAAATAATTTAAGATATTAATTACTGTCATGTATGAATATTCATGTATTATAATTGGTATAATATGCATAAGACTATGTACTTATTCTGGGGAACAAAGAGATTTTGATGAAAAAAATTAAGTAAGTAGCAGACTTAGAAAGGAAACCCAGGTACAGTGAACCAGACTGAACTAGTTATTATATTTTCAATTAAGCTCCCCTTTCTTTTTGGCCTAACCATAATAGTTATCACTTGAACTGAACTGTTAGAATTTGGCAGCCCATGCAAGAGCAATGGAAAAATCTGAAAACAGAACCAGGAGTCCTTCCACCCTCTTAGGTTTCCTCCCGAATCCTAGGCTGATGATTTCCTGTGTCAGCGATGTGGCGCACTGTGACCGTTAACCTGGAGCAGTTTCCCTCTATATCATTCTAGGGCAGCAGACACAGTTGGCAAACTGAGAAGTCCTCAGTCCAAAGCTTGTAGACTGGAAAGGGCTTAGAGAAGTTGGGACACTACATAGAGGAGTCAGCTGCTTTAGGCCATGGGGTAGAAGCTGTGATGCCAGGACAGGCAAGATCACCAAGTCAGAGTCACTAATACCCCAAGATGTTCAGTCTCTCATAAACGTGACTACTCATTGTGCCCAAGGGGGCTGACAGATCAAGACTGAATTTTGTGTGGCAAACTTTACCCAATATAAATTTTCAAATGCTTCTTTTAAAGAAAATTTTGTATGAAAGCAAATTAGGGGAAATGTGGTTCTCCACTGAAACCAGGTAGGCTTCATTTTTAAAGATTATCATTATGCAAAGGAACTGTGTAAAAGTCCAGGGTTCACAAGACTCCCCTTCCCTTTAAAACAGTACATTATGAAATGAAACAGACTATTTTGTACATAACCAAGTGTCCAAAAGCAAGTGTACTTATACTAAAAGGAGGCATTCAATCCTG